>NC_133771.1:3152418-3210392 GCF_003597395.2 Chelonoidis abingdonii | reverse complement strand
AATTCATTCCAGTGTTTAACACCCTGACAGTTAGGAACTTTTTCCTAATGTCCAACTAAATCTCCCTTGGCTGCAGTTAAGCCTCAATTGCGTCTGTTCTATCATTAGAGGCTAAAAAAAAAAAAAAAAAAAAAAAAAATGGTGACATAGGTTCTCCTCCTCCCTGATGGACACCTTTTAGATACCTGAAACTGCTATTCATGTCCCCTCTCAGTCTTTGCTCTTTTCCAAACTAAACACCCAATTCCTTCAGCCCTCCTTCATAGGTCGTGTGCCTAGGGAGGTTGTGGACTCTCCATCTCTGGAGATATTTAAGAGTAGGTTAGATAAATGTCTATCAGGGATGGTCTAGACAGTATTTGGTCCTGCCACGAAGGCAGGGGACTGGACTTGATGACCTCTCGAGGTCCCTTCCAGTCCTAGAGTCTATGAATCTATAAACCCTACGCTGGTACCACAGGCCTGTCTTTGGGCCAGGCCCTCTGCACCCCCTCCCTGCCGGGGGACCGGCTCCCATCCCTGCCTTGGTTCTGACTCACCCACGTTAGAGCTGCACAGCTGAGCAGGCAGCAGCGGGCACGGGGCGCACAGGTGCGGGGGTGACAGCCAGGGCCTGGCCTGCACTCCGTCTTCCAAAATGACCAAGACAGGAGAGAGTCAGCGCCTCGAGGAGCGAATGGCCAGCCAGCCGGAACAGTTCTCCGACAGCTCGGCTGAGGAATGCCCATGGGGCAGCTCTCTGGCCTGTGTGATGGGGGCCGGGACTAGATGATCCATATGGCCCCCTTCTGGCTTTGGGATCTAGAAACCTTCAGGGACTCACATCCACTACAGACAAACCATGTGTGGAACCCCAGCACCAGCTGCACCTGAAACCGCCCCACTCAGCAGAGGGGCTCGGGCTGAAGATCTGGACCCATCAGTGGTGTCGGAAGGACTGCAGAAGTGGGGTGGGGGAGAGGGAGCAACCCAAATGGCCTATAGTTGAGTGGCGCCGCCCCCACCCCCCACTCCAGCTCACCAGGGCGCTCGCCCCTCCTGCACGCCGGCAGAGAAGGGCCATCACATGCCCCTGCCCCAGCTCACCAGGGCACTCGCCCCTCTGGCATGCTGTCAGAGAAGGGCCATCACACCCCTGCTCCAGCTCACTCGCCCCTCCAGCACGCCAGCAGAGAAGGGCCATCACACCCTCCTGCCCCAGCTCACCAGGGCACTCGCCCCTCCCGCACACCGGCAGAGAAGGGCCATCACACCCCCTGCTCCAGCTCACCAGGGCACTCGCCCCTCCGGCACGCAGGCAGAGAAGGGCCATCACACCCCCTGCTCCAGCTCATCAGGGCGCTCACCCCTCCCGCACGCCGGCAGAGAAGGGCCCATCACACCCCCTGTTCCAGCTCACCAGGGCGCTCGCCCCTCCGGCACGCTGTCAGAGAAGGGCCCATCACACCCCCTGCTCCAGCTCATCAGGGCGCTCACCCCTCCGGCACGCCGGCAGAGAAGGGCCATTACACCCCCTGCTCCATCTCACCAGGGCGCTCGCCCCTTGGGCATGCCGGCAGAGAAGGGCCCATCACACCCCCTGTTCCAGCTCACCAGGGCGCTCGCCCCTCGGGCATGCTGGCAGAGAAGGGCCATCATACACCCCTGCTCCAGTCAGCGGCCAAGGGGCGGGTGTTGGGCCCCTGCCAGGTGCAGGTTCCCCAAAGTGGAGGGGCCTGGCCCCCTCTTTAAAAAGGGGAGGTCAGTGGCCCTTTGGCCCCCCGTCTCGAGCACTCAGGCCAGGTTTAACCCTAGATAGGACCAGTCCAGTGGCCACCTGGTGCCATCTCCGAGCCTGGCCGCCCTGTGCAGAGCTAAACGGGCAGGGCTGGCCAGACCGCTTCGGCTAGAGCAAGGAGTGGCTCAGAGGGAGCTGGAAGGTTCTTGGGCTAGGAACAGCGTGTTCAGGCAAGTTCCCCTCCCCCTGCCCCTGCAGCGGGGGTCTCCCTCTCCCCAGGACCCATCCTCTAGCTCCGGCGGCCCTGGGCATCTCTGCTGACTCTGCCAACGGTCCCAGCTGTCCTGGTGTTTGTCCTGGTGACATGGACACCTGAGCAGGGAGTAGACGGAGGCCCAGTGACTGCTTTGCCCAGGCCTAGCACCCCCCTCCAGTGACCCCTGAGTGCTCCTGCCCCACCTCATGCTCCCCTGCAGTGCCCACATGCCAGCCCTGCCTGCTTTGGGCTGAGAGCAGGCAGACAGAAGCCCCAAACTGGCCCATGCAGCAGTGAAATCAGACGTGGCGCTTTCCACCAGGCTTGTGTTTCACAAACAATCATGTTGGCTCCCTCCCAGTACCAAGCCTCTTGGTGAGTCAGGACCCCACCTCGCCCTGTGACTCAGGGCTATAGAATCCAGCAACCTGCAGTGACTGAACACAGCAGATTCTGCAGCCCCAGCACATTTCCCTGCAGCAGAGCCTGCTTCCGCAATCGTGTGAGCGAAGCCCTGCCATGCCCCGATCAGCAGCCGAGCTGTATGGCTTAATGAACAGTTACAGAACGGGGCGAGGCCAAGCAGCCGCCCTGAGCCTGCACCCCGGCTGGGGGTGACGATATCCTTCCAACAACCGCTCAAGCTGCGGAGTGAGTCCAGGAGCTCCCCAGGGCTAAATTCTTAGAGCTGAGTCAATGAAAATTACACCCAGGGAACCAAGGGCAAAACTGTTCCCTTAGAACAATTGCGAGGTCCCAGGTAGCTCCTCTGGAGAAACCAAGCTTAATCCTGAATAAGGTCGATGGGTGATGGAAGAGGAGGAAGCTGTGATCTGCTGGAGAATGATTCACAAGCAGACAAGAAGTGAAATCCACCAAATAAATGACTCTGATCGCACCTCCGTGGGAAGAAGAGGTCAGTAGCATCTCCTGCTGATAGGTGGGGAAACTGAGGCACAGAGCGGCAAACTGACTCACCCAAAGTCACAACCAGAGGTGGGTCAGAAGGCTGGAGTTCCTGACTTCCAGTCCTGTGCTCTGGCCACTCCTTGCTCCCCAGGCACCTGAGCCAAACCCCATTCAGGTCCCTGAAAGGACCCCTATTGACTTCAGGGAGCTTTGGAGCGGGCCCTTGGCGAGGAATTCAGGCCTGACTGCTCTGTGGATGGGTGACCCACTAGGCAGCTGGAAGGCCGTAAAGCTGGGAGCGAGTGGAGGAGAGAAGGGTGCGTAAAGGTTCTGTGACTCAGGATGGGACAGAGGCCCTGCATGGAGCAAAGCCTGAGCCGCTCTGGCCGGGAACTGCCAGGCAGGTTGGTCAGGGGCTGACGGTGTCCAGGAGGCCTGCCCAGGACTGCAGGAGAAAATTAGTCAGGAGGAGCTTCAAGCAGGACAGGACAGCTGGGAGGGAGCCGCCCTTTGGAAGCAGAGATGGTGGAGGGATGAGGAGCAGGGACAGAGCCTTCCGCATTCCCAGGACAGAGCCACAGTCTGACACCATCCGGAGAGCAGCACCCAGCAGCTGCGGCTGGAGGGCCCAGGGAGCAGCAGCAGCTGCTGCGGTGGCATTTAGCCTGACATCAATACACAGCAAAGATGCCCAGTCTCACCCACTCAGGAAAGCAAGGCCACAAGCCAGCAGCAAAACACAGCCACTTTGGGGATACTCAGTGCCCCCTGGTGGAGGTGGGAGCATTGGCGAGTGCAGTTGCAATAGAGTATTTCCGCTGTTCCAGACACTCGGTGCACGAGCAGCCCGCAGGGTCACCGGATGCCGCAAAGAGGAACCGTGAGAAGCTATCCGTGGGAAAGAAAAGCCTTGTCTCAGCCAATCAACGCGGGTTGCTGGAAACCAGATCTTGTCAAGAGAATTTGAGGCCTTTTTTTTGCTATTCGCCATCACTGACAATGTTTAAATCAAGACTGGAGCGTAACAAGGTGCTCGGTGGGCTGGATGGCCTAGTGGTTAGTGTCCAGTCACTCATGGGGCAGTCGCAGGGGAGCCCAGCTCCACCAGGCTCTGACCTGGGGCCCTAGGAGGGTCGGCAGCATTAGATCTCTGGGGGAAGAACCCTCTGAGTTACCCTCCCTGGGTCACTTCCTACCGCTGCTTCCCTCATCTTCTGGCCCCAGAGAAGGAAGGCAGCCGGGCTCAGCACGCAGTCCTGGTACTTCAGGGAGGCAACTCTCTCCTTGTCACGGATTTCCCGGGCGATGCTCTGGAACTGCTCCCTACGACGCCAATCAGGACTCTGGGGAGCCTCCTGTCCCTTGGAGCAGACTGTCTGCAGGGCAAGAAGGTCACACGGCTTCACCTCCTGGGTCTGACCTTGGAGCATTCAGCATCCTCTGCCCCTCCGTCCGCTTCCCCCAGCAAGCCTGCCCCAGCGGGGTCCTGGGGAAGCCACAGGGTCCTGCACCCCCACTTTGCAGTCAGACGTGACTCTCAGCCAGCCAGTAAAACAGAGGTTTATTTGATGACAGGAACACAGTCTAAAACGGAGCTTGTAGGTAGAGAGAACAGGACCCCTCAGCCGGGTCCATTCTGGGGCCCAGCGAGCCAGACACTCACGTATGCACTTCACTCCACGTCCCCAACCAGCTCCCAAACTGACTCACTCTCCAGCCCCTCCTCCTCTGGGCTTTGTTCCTTTCCCAGGCCAGGAGGTCACCTGATTCCTTTGTTCTCCAACTTGCAGGAAGGGCCCCAGCCATTAGTTGCCGGGAGACAGAGTGTCGGTCCTTTGCTCTGCAACAATTACACTCCATTATCCCACCACCTAGAGATTTAAGAAATGCTTAGGGGAAACTGAGGCACCCCTACAGTATTCAGAGGAAACATTAAGAACAGTCCCACTTCGTCACATCCCTCTTTTGGCAGGAGCCGGCAGGGTCGGTCTGGTCTCCTCTCCAGCAGTGGTGCAAGTGGAATCTGTTTCTTACCAGTACGCAGGAGGCCTGACCAGACCCTCTGTGTGACTCCTCCCTGCCCCATCCCCAGCCCAGGGCCCTCACACTCTCCCCATCCCCGCCCCATGATCCATCCCCCTTACTTGGGGAGTGGGAAGGGTTCTATCCTCCTCCTGCTGTGCTTTCGGAACCGCAGTGGGGAAAGGAGCAGAACGTGGGGCTACCGGGCAGTCCTACACCTGCAGCTCCTCCGGTGCGACTGTACTGCCCCTGCCCTTCCACACAGGGTCTCCTCCATCTGTACAGCAGCAGCCCTGCCGGAGGACAGGCTGGGGGTGGTACAGCCACGCCGAAGGAGCTGCTGGCGTGGGGCTGCCCGGTGCCCCCACATTCTGTTTCTTTCCCCGCTGTGGTTCCCGGGAGAGTCCCATGAAACCAGCAGGGCTGGCTGCTGTACAGACGGAGAAGACCCTGCGTGGAAGGGCTGGGGGTGGTACAGCCACGCCAGAGGAGCTGTCGGCATGGATCCACGTTCTGCTGCTTCTCTTTCCGGCACACCGTACCAGCTATAAATATCTTGCTGGTACAGAGGGGTGGGATGGGGTGTACCGGACCGGACCGGACTGAACCACCCTACTTGCACTGCTGCTCTCCAGCCTTCTGGGCTGGGCTGCTCCCTTTTCTATCCTGTCTCCAGCTGGAGCAGGCTCTGCTGGGTTGGAGAGGTGGGGCTATCTGGGCCCAGTGCTGTCCTTTAACTCCTTCCTGCCCAGTGTGGAGTTTGTATACCCCACCACATGGATGTTCTTCTAAAAGCTCTGCTCTGGGGCTTATTGTGGGGCAGGTCTCTTGCCTGTGCTACATAGGGGGTCAGACAGTCTAGATCAGTGGTTCTCAAACTGGGGTATGTGAACCTCTGGGGGGTTGAGAAATGTTACAGGGGGTTGTTGGGGAAAAATTCCCTAATGGCTGACAGAGCTGTCCCTAGGGATCCCGGACAGCACGGGGCCAGCAGCCCAGAGCCCCTGGACTTCCAAGAGCTAAGCAGATCAAAGCCAGCATCTCTACCCCACTGAAGAGAGTTAAACTTCAAGACTCCTTAAAAGAAATGGAAAGGGAGGTGGATTTTTTCTTGTTGCTGTTTTTAAAATGAAACAGGCAGCTAGGATTGTTTTTAAATTATTATGAAGAACAAGTTTAAGCTTTGTTGTAACGTGCGTTGTTTGCCTGGACTGCTCAAGCCCTGAATGTTTGTGTAGGAGGAACTCTGAGTTGGCTTCTTAAATCCCTTCATGCTGTTTCACATCTGATACTCCTTGATGAAACACAGGAGCCTTGTCTTGTAACAGGCTTATTCAAAGTGATACAAGCTCCGAACATGAGATCTTGTCAGAGTGTTGCCGTTTTCATAATGTAATAAAAAGACTGCAATGATAATAATTAATAATAAATAGTGTGTAATAAACATGTCAAAAAACAAATGTTATATTTCCAAGATAACGGCTTTTAGAATTTATACTCAGCTTGAGGAGAAAATCCCTGGAAATATTCATTTTTAGGAGGGGGTCTGTGAGAGTTGACATCTTAGTGAAAGGGGTTCCCAGGTTGTTAGAGTTTGGGAGCCAGTGGTCTAGGTGATCACAGCAGTCCCTTCTGGCCTGGGAACCTGGGAATCCCTGAGCGCTGGCTGCTGACGGTAAGAGCGTGGCTGGAATGTCTACGCCAGAGCTGGACAGTGTCATGTCCAGCTCAAGAAGGCACACCCAGCTGGGCTAGTGCTGCTGGAGCTGGGCAGTGCAGCCACACGGCGCAGGCAGCGGGATGGCAGGGACTAGCGTCTGGGTACATCCCTAGTGTTTTGGGCAGATACGAACTCAAAGTGGCGGGATGTGGCCTAGCTCAGGAGAGGCTGCCAAGGACGCCCAACGCCCCCAGCCTCCCTCTTGAGGTGGCCAGTGTAACAGTTGCAGAGAAGTGCCCGCTGCAGCACCCTGGATCCCATCCAGCAGTCACCTGGCACCAGGGCAGAGCAGGAGTGTAACAGGCCTCTGGCCTGCCATGCCCAGGAGGCTGTGAGCTGCCTTCTGCATCTGCCGAAGCACCCAGCCTTAGGCCTGAGCCCTGCAGGGGCCTGGCCCAGAGGAGACAAAAGCCTGGATGACTTTGCGGAGACCTGTCTAGATAGTCACAGGATGTGGACTCAGACATCTTGTGTCCAGGGGCAGTGCAGGGCGTGGGGAGGGGTGTGCTTAGCATTGCTTCAGCCACGCTCCTAAGAAGGGAGCTCGTTCTGTGGGGCGCAATTGTGGCCGGTTCCTCCCTGTGCCAGACTAGGCCTGCAGGGCTGCTCGGGTCGGCTCAGAGCTCGGCTCAGAGACGACGTTCAGCAGGAGGCAGATGCAGTCAGCCCTCAGCTCTGCCAGTTAGACAGCACCACCCGGGCCTGCCTCCAGACATGTAGGCAGGCCAGGGGAGAGACTAGAGCACCTAAGCAGGGAGGGGCAGGGCTGCGGAGAACTCTGATGGGGAAGCTGGTAGGACGGCCCATGCCATGGGCTGAACTGGGACTCCAAGAATGACAAGCACGAGCAGCTGGAGCTGGGGCTGTAACAGACGCATGTGGCCTGTGGCTCGGGCACCGAGGGGGCACACTGTGCCATGGGTCACACCCGCATGCTGTGCAGCTTTCAGCTGTGTGAAAACCCTGCTTGGAGCCCCCTTGGCCACACTGCGAGCTCCTAGAGTTCAAGGCCAGAAGGAATCGTTGTGCTCACCTGCTCTGAGCTCGGCAGGACACAGGCGGGAGCATTGACGCCGTAGCAAAGGTCTCTGTGCTGGACTCCACAGGGGAAAGAGCTGACGCAGGGACCCGCCAACATGGGCACTAGGCAGAAGCACCAGAAGCTCCTTAAAAGTGTTGGGGGGGCACTGACATCAAACCGTAACCCCACCTCTTTCCCCTGAGGCCCCACCCCCACTCCGCCCCTTCCTCGTGAGCCCCGGCCCTCGCTCTGCCTCTGCTCTGCCACCCCCTTCACTCCTCTCCACCCCCTCGCTCACCCTCAAGGCAAGGAAAAAGTGGGAGGGCAAAGACACACACACACACACACCCCGTTCTGGCGCCCCTGGTGCTACTGCAGTTCCTCTTCCTCCGTGCAGACACTTTGGGTCCCCGCACTCAGCGCCGCTCTGCCCACAGGTAAGTGCCTGTGCTCTGCCAGCCGGTTGCGACCAGGCAGAGGGGCGGAGGCAGCCCTGTTCCCTGCGCAGCGTCTACCCGGTGCCGTGAAGCAGGCAGCAGGTTTCAGGGCTCCCAGCAGTTGCAGGGCCAAGCTGGTGTCGTCAGTCAGGGGAGAGCCGCTGGCTTTCGGAGCAGATGAGCTTGCCCAGCCTTGCTGCAGGGTTGAGCCATGTTTCCGTGATGCTGCTGCAGGGCTGCCGAGGCAGGACATCAGCCTGATCAGGGCTGGTGCAACCTGTCGGTGACCTAGGCGGTTGCCTAGGGCACTAGGATTTGGGAGGTACCATTTTCTTCGGCAGCGACTGCAGCAGCCGGATCTTGAGCCTCCCCAGTCACCGCCAGTGTTTAGGCGGAGGGAGCTGGGGTAGGGGAGCACGGGGAGGGCTGTCTGCAGCAAGTAAGGGGGAGGGGGCAGCAGGCAGGGGAACTCCCCGCCCCAGCTCACCCCTGTCCCGTCTCCTCCCCGAGCGCGCCGTGGCTGCTTCACTTCTCCTACCTCCCAGGCTTGCGGCGCCAATCAGCTTAGGCACCGCAAGCCTGGGAGACGGGAGAAGTGAAGCAACGACGGCACGCTCGGGGTGGAAACAGACAGGGGTGAGTGGGGGGAGGATGCCTGGGGGGAGTGCCGCAATGGGGGCGCCTCAGGCGGGGGGGAGGGCAGAAGTGGAAGTTTCGCTACGGACAAACAACCTGTGCACCGGCCTGAGCCTGACTTCCATGTGGCAAACCATGTGCTCTGAGGAAGTAGGGAGCCAGTCACCTGTCCATTCGAAGGGGCGACGTAGGGAGGTACCTGCTCCGGCCTCTTGCCCTGCCTGACTGGTGCACGGACGAGTAGAGACACCTCGGGTGGGCCCCAGGGCTCCCCATCCCCCCCGTGCTGGCTCCCGCCTACAACAGCCTGCTACTCTTGCCATGATGTGTTCCCCTGTCCCACAGTCCTTGCAGAGTTCGTACTGGGCTTCCTCCCCTGCCAGGCCCAGAGGTGCTGGACTCTGAACCACCAGACTGGAGGGCCAGACCTCTGAACCGCGTAGGCCGGAGGTCCCGGCTCTGACATGCCAGACCAGAGGTGCAGGCTCTGAACCGCCAGGCACAGGTCCCAGAACTCTGAACTGCCAGGCCCGGAGATCCTGGGCCCTGAACCACCAGGCCCGGAGTGCCGGGGCTCTGAACTGCCAGGCCCGAGGTCCTGGGGCCCTGAACGCGGCCCGGAGGTGCGGGCCCTGAACTGCCAGGCCAGAGGTATCGGGTCTGAACCCCGCCCGAGGTTGCGGCGGCCCTGAACTGCAGCCATGAGGTCCGGGTCGAAATGCGGCCGGAGGTTCCAGGCTACTGAACTACCAGGCCCAGAGGTGCCGGGGCCCTGAACTGCCAGGCCCAGAGGTGCCGGGGCTACGAACTGCCAGGCCCGGAGGTGCCAGGCTCTGAACTGCCAGGCCTGGAGGTGCTGGGTTCTGAACCGCCAGGCCCAGAGGTGCCGGGGCTACGAACTGCCAGGCCCAGAGGTGCTGGGGCTCTGAACTGCCAGGCCCAGAGGTGCCAGGGCTACGAACTGCCAGGCCCAGAGGTGCCGGGCTCTGAACTGCCAGGCCCGGAGGTGCCGGGTTCTGAACTGCCAGGCCCAGAGGTGCCGGGGCTACAAACTGCCAGGCCCGGAGGTCCTGGGGCACAACGTAAGCACTGTGCAAGGGAAAGCAATAATCGACCACCTGAGCGTTAGTTCTGGCTGTCACTCCAGGAGAAGCAGCAGCCGAGACAGTTGCCTTACACCTCTTGCTGCTGCATCCAGCCAACAGGATCCCAGCCGGCAGGTCGTGCCCTGTGGGGCTGGTCCCACCTCAGACTCAGCCTGTTTACACTACGGGCACTACCATGGCACAGCTGCAGGGCCCATGATGTAGACGCTTCCTATACTGACGGAAGGAGGTTTTCCGCTGCAGAAGGGCCTCCGCCTCCCCAGGCAGGGGTTAGGTCGGCCTCACCACAGCACTCAGGGGGGTGCATTTTCCATACCCCTAAGTAATGTAGCTTGGTCAGTCTACATTTTATGTGTAGCCCTTGGTCTGGCTGGCAGGGACTCCCAGCCCACACCCACTGGAGCCCGCAAGGGGAGGATCCTTCCTGTGCCCTTTCGTCATCACGATCACTTGTCACAGGCCAAACCCAACCAAGCAATTTGGGCCACGGATCCTGCAGGGACTAGCTCCCTCCAGAGAACTCGGGGCTTGTCCGATTCTGCCCAGAGCTGGAGGCCCATCAAAACCACCCTCACAGTGACCAGCCCAGTCTCCGAACCTCCATGGGGCTGGCTCCAGTTTGGAGGGAGGTGGAAGGGGAACGACCGGGTTGCTCAGCACTGGCACAGACACACAACTGCTGCTCACTGCACGAATGGGACATCTCCAGCCAAACCTTCCACGTCCCCCTCCTCCCGTCTGTTTCATCTGCCTGTTGTGTCCTTGTCATAAACAGATAAGAAAAGTTAATAGCACAGAAGTACTTTATATCTCTTTGCCTGTAAAGGGTTAACAAGTTCAGTAAGCCTGGCTATCACCTGATCAGAGGACCAATCAGGGGACAGGATACTTTCAAACCTTGAGGGAGGGAAGTTTCTGTGTGTGCTGTTAGTTTTTGGTGGTTGTTCTCTCTGGGGGCTCAGAGGGACCAGACGTGCAACCAGGTTTCTCTCCAGCTCTCGCTCGATCCAGGCCTTCATACAGTTCGAAGATTAGTCGAGCTACTCAGGGAATGAAAGCCGATGTAGGGCTTTGTTTGTCTTGCATTCTTTCATTGCCAATTCGTGTATTGCTGGAGGAAATTCTAATATTAGTGATATTGCTGAGAGCTTCAACAGTGTCGTATTGCTGAAAGCAAGACTTTTAATTTGTACTTCGAATACTTAGTGGCTGGTATTCCCATGTCTTACGCTAATGTCCTGTTACCTAATCCACCATATAATATTAACAAGATAATTTTTATCTGTTTTTCTTTCTTTAATTAAAAGTCTTCTGTTTACAGAACCTGATTGTTTTTTATTCCTGGTGAGACACCCAGGGGACTGGGTCTGGATTCACCAGGCGATTTGATGGGCACAAGAAGTGGACAAGCGGGAGAGAGAGCTAATTCTTCTCTCTGTGTAGCAAATAATGGTCATCGTCTCCAGGAGACGTCCTGCGAACGTGCGGGAGAGAGAGCAAGGGGGGCAAGCTGGCAATCTTTTCCCTCGTGTTGATAAGAATCTCAACGCTTAATGAATCACAGACCCACAACCCCAGTGATATTCTCCAGGTACCCCAGGAGGGAAACCGTGGGAATAGCGCAACCCCGCGTGCGGAAAGGGGTTCACTTTCCTTGCTGATACCGACACATCGCCTCTTGGGGCTTTCCCGCCGCAACCCGCCCCTCTTTTCGGCGCACCACAGTGACACAGGCACTGGAATTCCTGGTTGGTGGCAGCGCTACAGGTTCTAAGCTGGTAATTGAGCTAAGAGGAATTCATGCTGGTACCCCTTCTCTTGGATGCTAAGGTTCAGAGTGGAGAATTATACCATGGCAGTCCTATCCTACCATTGAGATGGTCAGCTCCTGGGACAGGGACTCCCCTTACGACGTGTACAGCGCCTTGCACGATGGGGCCCCAACCCCCTGACTGGGGCCACTAGTGCAATTCAAATAAATGATATCACCCCCCAATCACGTTCATGCCCCGACACCCCCTCAGACAGGCTGACACACCCTGATGCATGCACATGGGAGCCTCAAGAGGAGCCGGTTCTGTATGTGTTCTAGGATCCCAATTTAAATCTGCCCTTGCTTCCTCCCCAGTGGTCTCCAGCCCTTCCAGCCCTGCACAGTCCTACCCTGATTCTCCTCCAGCGCTGGCCTCTCCTCTCTCTCCTTCTCCCCAGACACAGACTCCATTGTCCCTGGCTGCTGCCCATTCACACCCTCCTCCATCACTGTTAATTGGGGCATAGCCCAGCATTAGGAACTTGTCCTCCAGCAAGTCACTTAACTCTTCGAGCCCCAGACCACATCATCTTCCATCGCAGCTGAATAAGAAGAGTGGAGGTCAGTACCCAGTGTATGGTGGAACCTGCTCTGCAAGCCGCCCATCACTTTAAGGGTCATTGTGGTTACTGTGCGGGTGGGGGAGCTGATAATCAGGACTCCTGGTTCTATTCTATTTTGCCCTGACTTGCTGGGTGAGCTTAGGCAAGTGTGGTCATGACTTAGTGCTGAGACCAAATTTCTGCTTTGGGAGGATGGGGGAGACCCGGGGAAGTTCTCAAGCCGTGACCATCTAACTGCATCCTTTAAGAAGGACATCCTTGAACTTCCTTTAACAATTAGTCTTCAGATTCTATGGAGGAAAAGAGACAGGACCATGGCCAAAAAAGAGTGTGAGGAGCAACTAGCAAACGACACAAAAATGAACAGCAACAACTTTTTTAAGTACATCAGAAACACTCCATCAGTGGGGCCACTGGAGGAGCGAGGTGCTAGAGGAGCACCACTGTTTGTACAATCATGTGGACCAGGGCAATTCAATGGCTAGAGGGCACTTGGACTTTCAGAAAGCCGTTGATAAGGTCCCTCACCAAAGTAAGCTGCCATGGAATAAGAGGGAAGGTCTTCTCATGGATCAGCAACTGCTTAAAAGGTAGGAAGCAAAAAGTAGGAATTAGGGGTGGCAGAGCCTTCCCAAAAGTGGGGAGCCCCTCCCTGCCCCATCCATGATGCCCCTCCTCTTCCCCTCAAGGCCTGCCCCCACCCTGCCCCTTCCCCTCAAGGCCCCAACCTGGCCCACCCCTTCCTCTGATGCCTCTCCTCTTCCCCCCAAGCCCACCACCCCTGCCATGCTCCTCCCCTTGAGGCCCCTCCTTTTTCTCCAGGGGCCTGGCCCCACCCCTCCTCTTCCCCAGAGGCTGGGGGTGGGAGCTCTGGGGTGGGGCTAGGGTTGAGGGGTTTGGGGTGTGGGAGGGGGCTCCAGGCTGGGGCAGGGTGTTGGGGTGCAGGAGGGGGTTTGAGGTGCAGACTCCGGACCACACTTACCTTGGGGGGCTCCTGGAAGTGGCTGGCTCATTCCTTTCTGGCTCCTATGCGGAGGCATGGCCAGACAGCTCTATGCATTACACCTATCCGTAGGTGCCGTCTCCGCAGCTCCCGTTGGCCGCAGTACCCACGGTGTTGACTAGAGCGGCCAGGGTCCCTTTTCAACCAGACACCTGGCTTGGGGTAAAGTGCAGTGATGTGACAGAGAGAGAAAAGGGAGGGCAGATGAGTCTAATTGACAGATCCCCTCTGTCCCATGCAGGTTTCTGGGGCACAAGTGTCATTCAGCCCTTCCCACTCTGCTCGGGTCCCAGCTGGACTTTGCTCTTCTTCTCAGGAGTGTCTGTTGCAGGCCAGCGGCACCACCAGCCTGCAGCCCTTTGGATCAAGGTGCCTGTTGGCGTGTGGATGCCCATATGCTAAGCTCTGGCCCGAGGCCCCCAACCCAGCTCATTTCACGTAGCTTTCACTCCCTCATGCATGGCCTGCAAGCATCCTTTAGCTTCTGTGCTCCTTGTTCTTGTGCTGCAGGCGTGGAGTGTGTGGGGGCCTCTGGGACATATAACCGGAGGCTGATGGGCCAGGGCTGGGGACTCCTTCAACAAGCCCATCCCTAGGGGAGCACCTGGCTCCCCAGCCCGCCGGCCCTCGTCTTGTGCTGCGCTGACATCTGCTGGTGAGATGCAATCACTACGCTGACACCCAGATCCCT
The DNA here is from genome assembly GCF_003597395.2 of Chelonoidis abingdonii. Taxonomy (NCBI): domain Eukaryota; kingdom Metazoa; phylum Chordata; order Testudines; family Testudinidae; genus Chelonoidis; species Chelonoidis abingdonii. Next base: position 3,196,498 of record NC_133771.1, on the reverse strand, counting down.
TCCGCGGGCCCTGGTTCCTCTGAGGTCTAGCGCAGGAGTCACCTGCAGCCCGAGGGGCCGGGATGCCGCACACAGTAGGTGGCCAGACAGGAGCTGATGCTGCTTGCTTTGCTTTACCACCATGAATCGATCCTCACAACCCCTCAGTGGAATTAGCCCCACTTCACAGAGAAACAGAGTCGGAAGGAACCCGAGTCGATGCGTGAGCTGGGGGTGACAGACTGTGGATCAGGCTGTGTCAATCTGTGAACTTTGTGGACACCTTTTCAGGGGTTTGCCTGTGTATTGTATCCTTCATTGTGGGTGAGAGAATCCATTGGGTAGGAGGGGCCTGGCACCCAGTAGAATAACTATGTCTGAGACACCTGCACAGAGCAGGGATATCAGCTCGGATTGTTTCTCCACTACTGGCCTGTCCACAGGGGTATTGAGCCAGCAGGTGAGAGTGATATGTCCACGCTGGCAGGTGAGGGTATGTGCCATATTCAAGGGGGAGGGGGCACCAAGCCAACAGGTGGTACCCTTTGCCAGCAGTTCCAGCACCGTGCCCGGTGGCTACTGGCCCATCCAAGCATTTGGTGCCAGCCTGTGCTCCCACCTGCTGCGCCAGGGCCCATCCAAGGTACTCGGTCGTGCCGGCCTTCAGCACTGGGCCATGCCCTCTGTTCCTAGGGAGGCAAGGCAGAATAGGCACCTCAGCTAAGTTAGCGTGCCCATGACGTGACTACTGAGCGAGGCAGAAAAGGTATCTGTTAAAAGCATCTGTTCCAATCCTGGTGTTGGCCTGATTCCACCCAAATGCCAGGCTGTGGGGAAAGCTTCTCCCCTCCTAGCAGCTACCACTAATGTATCTTGGTGGCAGGGATGCCTCAGCTCCCAGGGGAAGCCCGCTGAAGAAGGGCACAAGGGAGACCGCACAGGGGCTGGGAGTTGGCTGCCTGGTATGGCCACACTCCGGTGGTGGAGTGACAAGGGAGGACAGGGCTGGAAGGAATACGACTCCTGTGTCTAGACAGGCTGGACTCGACGGCCCTTTGTCACAGGGCTGGGCCAGGCCCCAGCCTGGGAGGTCCTGCTTTGGTTCTGATTCCCTTGCTGTGACGGTTCTGCTCCAAGGGAAGGAGGACGCTCTCTGGCCTGGTTTAATTCCTGTTGCTGAACCAGCCGCTCTGCTCCACCAGCTGGCAGCTCAATATACCAAGTGTCTGTGGCCAGGGCCAGCTTTATGACCCGCAGGGCCTGATTAGAATACTCGGCAGTGGGGCGTCCACTCCGGGTTTTCCACGGCACCGAAGGATCCTCCCCTCCTACCCCCCCGCCGCCAAAGACCCCGGAATGGGGCCCCCTTAGGCACGGGGCCTGATTCCGGGGAATTGGGTGAATCTGTCTGTGTCACCGTCTCCGGCTGCCCTATGCCTGGCAGCATCTCCGCCAGCACTGAGGCTGTACGTGCCTCGTGGCCAGTCGGCCACCATGGCTGAGCCATAACCTGGCACGTCAGGACTACGACTGCCTGGTCTTTGTCGCCCTGTCCTGCTCTGCGCTAGATTCCCGCAGGAATGTTTATAAACAAGGCTCACTGGACCCCTGTGCGCAGCACCCAGCTCAGCGCAGGCCCCAGTGTGTGCAATCAGGCATCTACCAGCAACCCTACAATAACAACTTGTGCCAACCAGAGAACTCAGCCCTGTAGGCGGAAGGGAGAAGTGTGCAGCACACGGGAGTCACACAGCACCAATAAGAAGAGCTCTGCACTCCCGGCAGCTGCAGTCCTGCTCTGTGCTGCAGATCCAAGCCTCTGGACCTACATCTCGACAGCCCATGCAAAGATGCTGGGGTGACAGCAGACGCTGCTGGCATGAGGGAGGCAAATTGCACACTGTCCCTTGCAGTGGAGCCCATTGCATTGTGGGCTGTGCCCTCCTTGCTCTGTGGATGGAGGCAGGGCGCTCATCTCTTGCTGGCATTTCTGATCGGTTGCTTTAACCGAGTGGGACTTAGTGAATGCTCTGGTGCTGCATGGCTCCAGGTTCCGGAAGAACCGGGATGTCGATGGAAGACTGAACCACCCAGCGTGTGTGTAACTTTCCTGGCTCCCCAGGCTTGGTGCTATGCCCCAGCTTTTAAACAGTCCCTTGGAGGAGCCCTGCCAGTGTGTCAGACCCCCAAAGGGTCTCCCTCTTCCTTCAGGGTCAGCCATGCTGCCTCTACACCTCCTCATCTGAGCCTCTGGGTTCCAGCCCTCCTGGTTCATACCCCGAGCTCTGTTCATCCAGACTCCTGACCAGGGACTTGTCCACTCTTCAGGGACCACTGCTCCCCAGGCAGTATTGGAGGGTCTGGGACCCCCAGCCAGGGTTTTCAAACCACAGTGGGATCTGTTTGTTTGGAAGTCATTAGTTTAGCATAGAGAAATAAAGGTTAAAGCATCGTCCATTCTAGGCAGCCCAGAGCAATTCATCAGCCAGGCTTTTAGTGACCTTCTATTTTAGGCTCTGTCTCTCTCTGACCTCCTTAGCCAGCCTCCTTAGCCAGCCCAGCAGAGAGTGCTCCTGGCTTCCCAGAGCCTGCAGTAATCTCTGCTCCTCATGGCTGGCCTTTGTTCTCAGGCAGGGCCAGGCTGAATTCACCACCCCCTCTGCCCCTGTGACTCCCATTGGCCTTGCTTTGGCTCTCTGGACCAGCTGGAGGCAATCTATGGCACATGTGCCAAAGGCGGCACATGAGCTGGTTTTCAGTGGCACTCACACTGCCCAGGTCCTGGCCACCAGTCTAGGGGACTCTGCATTTTAATTTAATTTTAAATGAAGCTTCTTAAACAGTTTAAAAAACTTATTTACTTCACATACAACAATAGTTTAGTTCTATATTATAGACGTATAGAAAGAGACCTTCTAAAAACATTAAAATGTATGACTGGTACATGAAACCTTAAATTAAAGTGAATAAATGAAGACTCAGCACACCCCTTCTGAAAGGTTGCCGACCTCTGCTCTGGCGCGCGCCTGGCTGCCCGCACACACACACACACACCCACACACACACACACACACACACACACACACACACACACACACACACACACACACACACACACACACACACACACACACACACACGGCTCGTGTTCCCAGCTGGTCACACATCTGGCACAATATTGCCTGCCTCTCGCTCTGTCTAGAGATCCCAACTCTGCGCCGCACTGTCAGATTTCACACTCCTAACACCCTGCTCCACCCCAAGGCCCCACTCCTACTTTGGCCTCTTCCCACCCCAGCTGTGCCCCCTCCCTCAAGATTCCCCCCACACCCCGCTGCTGCTCACTCCTCTCCACTCTATCCTCAAGGGCCTGCAGCCTGCCACTCACTCCCTTCTGCCCCCTCCTGTCTTAGGGGCGAGGGACGGGAGGAGGGGGCAGACAGGAGCGAATGGCAGGGGAAGAGGCAGAGTGAGGATAGGGCCTCAGAGCGGCACCCTGGTCCGTGGGTGCTGAGCACCCGCTATTTTTTGTCCCATGAGTGCTTGAGCCTCAGGACAGCCACGGAGTCGGTGCCCATGGCCCAGACTGTATCTGCTGGGCCATCCCTCCTGTGCTATGGCGGGAAATGCTGTGCTCATGCCTGGAGAGCGAAGGCCTTGCTTGCCCGCAGAACAGGTGCAGCACAGGCAGCCCGTTGGCAAACTAATCCCATCCCCCATCTCTCACTGCCAACATGCCCCACCCGCCCCGGGAGGTCCCCTGGGAAGGGCAGGAAAGCCCTGCAGGCAGCGACAATCCTTGCTGAGGGACCAGCACCCATTGGCTGAGCTCAGGCTTCAGTAATGGAGGACCCTGGTGCGTCTGCAGGCTCCAAGCACGTGCCCATCGTTAGCTAATTAGCACAAACAATTGCCCTGCTGAGAATGGGGCCGGGGTATCTCCATTTTCCAGCCGGGGAAGCCAGGTCCTGGGGAGGTGAGTGACCTGCCCAAGCCCCCCAAGGAGCAGGCCTGGGCCTCAGCTCCGAGGTTCCTGGTGCCCCAGTTCCATGTTCAGTCCAGCCACCCTGGCACACCCCGGGATGAGGCCAGGCCTAGTGGCTGGAGCCAGGGGTCAGGAAGCGAGCAGGGAATCAGGGCTCGAGCAGACCGAGCAGGGCAGGAGGAAGGGTGGGGACCAGGCAGAATCAGGCCTGGAGCAAGGCTGGTTGCATCACTGAGCTGCAGGCATGTGTGCTGAGTAGCCAGAGCTCAGCTGTTGGCCTTAGGAGCAGGCTGGTGGCTTCCTGGGTCCGCCAACCAGAGGGGTCAATCAGACGGGCCCTGCGGCAGCTGAGCTATGCGCAGAGACTGGGCAGAGCACCACAAGTCCTCAGTCCTGACACAAGCCGGGGAGCCCAGCCTAGTGGGCTGAGCACTGGACCAGGAGCCAGGACTCCTGCTGTCTAAGCACAGCTCTTCTCCGTATTCCCCATGTGACCTTGGGGAACAAACTGCTTCCCCCCTCTGTGCTTTAGTCATCCCCAAGCAAAACGGGGGCTGGTGATCCTGTCCGTTCCCCTGGGGCGCCTGGGGGCTGTGCTGTGCCAAGCGAGCGTGATTTGATTGCATGAGCGGGGTCAAGTGATCTGGGGAGAGGGTGAGAGCAGTGCCTGGGAAGGCAACATGGCTGGAGCTGGTCCTCCCCCCGGACCCTTTGCAGGCCCTTTCTCTGCCACCGTCCCGCAAGCCCTTTCTCCCGGTGCCGGGGCTCCTCCTCTCCAGCCCGTCCCCTCCGCCCAGCTTGCGTCGCCTTTCTGTTATTCAGCACCTGACTCCTTTCCCTCGCTGCCGGATCCTGGAGGCAGTGAGAGAAACGGTTCAGTGGTGGTCCCTGCCCGCCGCTGCCCCCCTGCACGGCTGTAGCACACGAAGGACATGCCAGCACAGGCCAAGCGAATCCAGCCAGTTCCCAGGGGCCCAGACTCGGTGAGGCAGAAGGACCCCACACAGCAGCCAAGATTCTAGCCCCGACCCCAGTAGAATTCTCATGGAGGCTTATGGCTGGGATTAAACGAGCAAGCCGGCATGTATGCCAAATAATGATGCTAATTAATTAATTAAGGGATAATCTCTAATTCTTGGGAGTGGGCGGCTGCTGAGATTTGATTAACCACAGGCCGTTGAATCCACCTCCTGAGCCATTCACCGTGTGCCCCACAAAGCAACCGACGTTATTCCTACTCGGCAACACACCAGGATGCGTGTGTGAAAGCAGACCTCCATCTCCCCGGCCTGCCCAGCTTTGCATGGGCTGTGCTGCCCCAGTGACATCCCATCACGGGCAGGGCCAGGCAGATTGCCGAGTTGGGGGGTGGGTTTTAAAGCAAATAATTGCTCTGGGGCACGGCCTGTTCTGTGAAGGGGCGAAGCAATTGGACAGAGCCATTTGCTGTCAATAAGGGTTGCCCTTGGGTTGGCTGGGGTGCTCCAAGTTAACTGTTAAAAGTGTGTAACTGGGAGGGTGGGGCTAACCACCTGATGGGATGGCAGGGAGGTTTCCTGAACACTTTCACAGCGCCACCCTCTGGGACAATCAGCCATTGGGCCCATATGTTCTGTAACTTTTTAGCCAGGGCAGTCCCAGGACACTGCGACTGCCCCATGACAAGGACGAGAGGCACTGAGTTCCAAATCCCTGTTACGTTCCTCCTCTCCCGGGGGGTTTGAACACAGGACTCTCAGTGCCAAGGCACAACCCTCTCTAACTTTAACCAAAGGAGTCACTTTGTTAGATGGCAGTGGTAGTAAGCAGGTGTCCTCTGGTGGACCAGAAATGGGTGGCCCTGGCCTGCAAGTCATAAGTGTGACCTGAAGTGACAGAGAATTGGGTTTGGCACAGGTGGGCATCCAAACATAAGTGCTGGAACGAGGGATGCTGAGGCACCCCCCGGCTTGACGTGGTTTCCAGTATGTGCAGGGTTTACAGTTTGATTCAATGGCTCTCAGCACCCCCACTACACAAATGGTTCCAGCACTCTTGCATCCAAAAGTTCCTGTTCTTTTCGGATCTGCTTGGGTCTTTAAAACTGAGCTAGGAACAAAGCACTGGACCTTAGGGTGGAGGTGGGTAGATTTTGGGTTCAGAACCCATTTGTAAATATTTACAGCCTGTCGCGACCCAGTGAATAGTCTGGGGTCGAGGCCCTGGGGTGGTTTCGGTCAGGTCCTGCCCCCCCCCAGGGTGGGGCTCCTGTGCTGTGGGGCTGCTTGGCTTGGCTCTCTGCTCTGGGCATTGCAACATCTCAAGTTGCAGCACTGCTCAGTTTGGCCCCGGTCCCCTGACTGGGCCAAGTTGATGTGAGTGGAGCTGTGACCTGGCTCATGGGGTGGCAGTGCCACTCACTGAAGTGTGGCCTACCAGCACTCCCGTCATCATGATGGCTGGGCCAACCCTGAGTGTCACTGGGAGCCCAGAGCTTGCAGAGCCGAGGGGCAAGCCCAGCCAACCCCATGGGACAGGAGGCACAGGAGCTGCCATGTGACTTTTGAAAAAAATTAAAAAATACAGAGATATACCTATCTCCTAGAACTGGAAGGGACCTTGAAAGGTCATTGAGTCCAGCCCCCTGCCTTCACTAACAGGACCAAGTACTGATTTTGCTCCAGATCCCTAAATGCCCCCCTCAAGGATTGAATTCACAACTCTGGGTTTAGCAGGCCAATGCTCAAACCACTGAGCTATCCCTACCCCCTGGGGACCATGGGTGGTGGGGATGGCTGTGCCTCCCCAAACTGCCAGGTGTGACCCCGCCCACACTCCACCCCAGGCTCACCGCTTCCTGCCCGTGCTGCATGCAGAAGTGAGACTCCAGTCCCCCTTGTGCTGACCTCGGCTTGGGTTGGGGCTGCGCCGCCTACCCTCCTGGCACTTTGGGGCTGGGGCCACGCTGCCTGTCCTCCTGGTGCTCTGGAGCTGGGTGGGGGCTAGTCCGGGGCAGGGCTGGTGGCTGTGGTGGAAGGCTCTGGGCTCGGATGGGGGGTACATGGAAGGGGCAGAAGGGGGGCTAGCTGGACCCAATTTGGGGTCCTCACCCACAGATTGAGAAACACTGGATGAGATGACTTGGAATGCTGTAGTGATTCTGTGGGTGTTTACTCTTTGCAGCTGCTGGCAGTGGTAGAACCCACCACCTTCTGTGTTACCAGATTTGCCCGTTACTTTGGGATACGCTCATTTATTCGGGTTTCTCTTCTGGGGAGGTGATTCTGTAATTCCATCAATGTGCTGCGTGCGTGACTTGTGTTCTCATACGGTGCTCTACTTCTCCCTGCTGCAAGTCCACTCCCAATGGAGCTACCCTGCAGGACCTAGGTTCCTCAGGGCTGGGTTTCTCCAGCCCCACTACTGGATGAACCCCCACACCCCCACACATACATTAACAGAGCAAGTCTGAGAGGACCGGGTCGATCAGCACTGTCAAGCTGACCCCTTATATGTCCCTGGACTCAGTGAGCTGGGTCAAGCAGCATTTTCAAGCTGCCACCCTCATATGCCACAGGTTTAGCATGTCCCTATCCCCACTTTCATGTCACAATTGTACTGGCAATAACCCACTTGATGAGCAAACCCCACAGGATTTGGGACGCTGCAGGGATCTTTAGCTTAGGTAAGAGAAGCTTTGCTGTAGAGTCAATGGGGGAAGCTAAAAACTCAAAAGAGTAAAATTCAGCAAGAGAGAGGGAAGCAACCAGCTTAACCATAAAATTATTTATTGAATACTGGTGATAACTACACAAGGAGGGTCTAAACCAACATAGCCTACATTATTAAAGGTTAACACATGAGGTAAAAAAGAAAACAGAGAAAGAGAGAAGAGAGAGCTGGGATCTCACCCACTCCATGGAGCTTGAACTGGTCGGGGTTCCCAGGTGGTGGTGGTAGTGAGGGTCCTGAGTGCTGGAGACAGGCAGAGCCCCTGGCACGATCAGTCAGGAGAAGATGGAATCCCAGTGGAACTGATGCAGAGTTTGGGTCCCTGCATCAGAACACTTACTTGGGCATAGGTAGGGGTTTTTTCAAGGGCAGGGCTGCCTCCAAGGTTTTTGCCGCCCCAAGCAGCGGAAAAAAAAAAAAAAAGCCACAATTGCAATCTGCAGCTCTACCACTGCCGCTTCAGTCTTTGGTGGCAATTCGGCAGCTGGTCCTTCGCTCTGAGAAGGAGTGATGGACTTGGTGCTGAAGACCCGGATGCTGAAGACCCCTCTCCGTTGGCTGCCCCAAGCAGCTGCTTACTGGGCTGATGCCAGGAGCCATCCCTGCTCAAGGGTTTTCTTCAGGCTAGATAATAGGAGCTGATCACTCCTAGCTATGGGTGATGTTCCTTCCAGGGAGCTCACAATGCAATTAGGAAGCTTCAGTATTTGGATACCAATCAAGGTTTTATTACTAGAATTGGTCTAACTACTGAGCTGGGTGTGTGCAGGCATAGGTCCATTAACATCTGGAGCAGAGATCCCCCATCATGCAATGCTTCCCTGCTTTTCTGGTCCCAGAGTTCAGTGCGGTTCTTGCCTTGGAATCTCTGTTCTCCATTCTGTATGCTAATGGAGATGCCTTAATCTTGTCACCCTTGTCAGGAGGGGTCTAGGTGTGTCTTCCAACACCCTTCACTCTGCAAGTCTTTTCTCTGATAGGTTTTGGTTCAAGCAGAGGCTGGTGTGTGTGGGGAGGTTGTCTTCCATGAGTCAGACAGGCTGGATACTGTGCCCTAGTTCCCCATCATCTGCTCCAAACATAGCGGCCCCTCCAGCCTGTGCTAAAGAAGGATCTCAGCTGATGGCTACAGTGCTGGGGTTTATAGCTGCTTTGTGACTCAGCCCCATGAGGGAGGGAGACACTGCCCTGCACAACTGTCAGAACATTCCCAGGACTTTTCCAGCTCTCCCATCAAGGCCTTGAGTGGAAGCAGGACCGGCGCCAGGGTTTCTCGCGCCCTAGGCGCACGGCCATTTTGCCGCCCCCCACGCTGATCCTGCGGCTCTGGTGGAGCTGCCACAGGGATTCCTGCAGAGGGTCCGTTGGTCCGTGGCTTTGGTGGAGCTGCCGCAGGTATTCCTCCAGAGGGTCTGTTGGTCCGTGGTTCTGGTGGAGCTGCCGCAGGCATGCCTGCGGGAGGTCCACCAGAGCCGCGGGAGCGGCTGACCCTCTGCAGGCATGACTGCGGCAGCTCCACCAGAGCCGCGAACCAACGGACCCTCCACAGGCATGCCTGCGGCAGGTCAAGCAGAGCCTCCTGCCGCCCCCCCAGCAAAATGCCACCCCCTCAATAATCCTGGTGCCCTAGGCGATTGCCTAGGCTGCCTAAATGGTAGCGCCGGCCCTGAGTGGAAGGTGCTGTGTACATTTAAGTGAAGCAGGGGTATGAACAGCAAAGAGTCCTGTGGCACCTTATAGACTAACAGACGTACTGGAGCATGAGCTTTCGTGGGTGAATACCCACTTTGTCAGATGCAGGACTAACACGGCTACCCCTCTGATACTTGAGGGGTATGAACATGATTGTTGCTGCAGTGCAGGGCTGCCAGGGGACCTCGCCGGGCGAGCTCAGCTGGTCTAGCTGCCTGTTTGAAATTACTGCCTTTGTTCAGCATTTTGGGAGGCAGGTTCACACCTTTAGGCGTGGGCCCCTTAGACATAAAAGGGCAGAGTAACAAATGAATTCTGCTCTGCTGCTCACCGTCGCCCCCTGGTGCTTCACGGAGAGAGGGCGACAGAGTGCAGTCCTTCCAAAAGCATAAGCGTAAATCTCCCTGAACTGTGCACCATGTGACACACAGTTGAGCAAGTCTGAATCTCTCAAGAAGGTGGATCTGGGGCACCCACAGAAACTACCCCACAATTCATTTGGGAGTTTCTATGTTATGTCTCATTATTATCTGCTCTAAATTCTGAATTTCTTCTTCCAGCAGCGTATGACCAGGAGTATTCTCCTCCATACGTTCATGGGCCTCTCCATTTGTGTTCACTCCCAGCTCACTCTGTTATCTGTCATCATAATGCCCTTCTCTCTGATCAGATCCAAGTCTGAACCTGGTGCTTAATTAACACTGGGCACAGGGAGGTGCTCCTGAGGCAGGCTATGCTTCCCCGTCCCCATGCACTGACTGTGGGTATAAAACCAGGAAAAACTATTAGAGAACAAGAGAGCCCTGCATTGGCTTGGGAAATCCCAGCAACAATCTATGTAAATAAATCAGTACAACACCCCTACCCCCCTCCCCCACAGTATCTTTGGCTGGAGTCTTAATTCAGTTCCTACCCTGCCAGGGTGAACATCTCATCAGCAGGGGGCCCTTCAACCTCTCCCTTTGCCCTCCACTACACCCCACAGTGCTCAGGGGTCCGTGTCAGTGGTCCCAGAGCTTGGGAGTGCACTCAGATGGCCCCCTTTGCAGCCACTCCTGTGGTACTAGGAACTGTGCCCTTAAGGACTGAGCTTCCCAGACAGACAGTCTAGGTAGGGGGACACCTAGATAGGGGGGTTTGTAGAGAAAATGCAATGGTTCAACGGAGAACAGTAGATTTGTTTATGGGTAAACTGATGACTCAGGGGGTTTCTTTAGGCTAGACACTCTGGGGGGAGGCACTTATGGTCATGCACAACCAATTGACAGGGAACCGGGCACAGAATAAAGTAGAGCTCTTGCACTGAGTGATTAGTGAACAGCTCCAGACCACCTAACCCGGCCATAGAGATTTCAGCGGGGTTGGTGCTGGGCAGGGAAGCCCTTGCTAGTGTTCCCACAGCTCTGCTGCTGAGCCCAATGGTCCTGGCACCGCCTCTGCACCCTCTGTGTCTTTGCAACGTCTTCAGTGAATCATAGACTATCAGGGTTGGAAGGACCTCAGGAGGTACCTAGTCCCACCCTCTGCTCAAAGCAGGACCAACCCCAACTAAACCATCCAGTGGATAGGAATCGGTGGCCTGTAGGACCCTTGAGCAGAGTCCTTGCCCCTTTCCCGTCCCAGTCTCCCCAATTCAGGCCCATTGCCCCACCAATTTGTAGCTTGTCCGTGGGGCCGTGGGCTGAGGATGTCCCTGTTCTCCAGCCGGTGCTAGGAGTGAGCTCCCACCCTCTAGCGTGCCAGGCACAGGGCCTGGGGCTGAAGCATGGTGCAAATGGCAAGTCAGGCAGCATTAGGCAGAGCAGAGGAGAGATGCCAGCTCCTAGGTGATTCCTCCCCTCGGCCCCGGGGTGTGCCAGGCGAGGGTAGCCGCTGGCCCCCTTCCAAGGGAACGATCCCCGGGCACGAGCCCCTGAACCCAGCGGCGCTTGCACCAGCGAGACCCCGCGGCTGCCTCCCTCCTCCAGGAGCTGGATGGTCCCGGCCGGGGGGGGCCCGCAGCCAGGACTACACCTCCCAGCAGGCCGGGGCCGGGGCCGGGCGGGGCCGGGGCGGGTGTCGCTGCTTTTCTCTCTCCCCGCCAGCAAATCAGCTGCTCGCCCCCGCCCCCCCCGCCTCTGTTTTCCTCGCCGCGCCGCGCACACGCAGCGGCTGCGCTGCAATGAATGAGCAGCCGGCGCAGGGGCGGGCGAGGCGATCCCGGCCCCGGAGCGCCCGAGCCGCCTGACCTCGGTGACCGCCCCGAGGGCCGCCTCGGCCCGGGCACCGGCGCCCTAGCGAAGCTCCGTCTCGAATCGCCCCCAGCCCGCGATCTCGCCGGGCCCCTCCCCGTGCCCCGGCCGCGGCGGGCTCCGGATGCCCCGCCATAGGGGGGCTGCGGCGCGGCCAGGGACCGGCGCCCAGTGACGTCCCTGCTCCGAAGAGGCGTCGGGGTAAGTGACTGCAGCATCCGCCGCAGCAGCCGCCTCCCCCACCCGCGGGGGGACACACAAAGCCCGCCCCACGCCCCAGCTCATTGCCCCGAGAGCGGCGAGGGGCCAGCTCTGATCGCGGGGAGCCGGGGGCGCACCATGGCCAACAGACCCAAGACCAGCGAGGCCTTGAAGGTGGTGGCCCGATGCCGCCCCATGAACAGGAAGGAGGAAGCGACCGGGTACGAGAGGATCTTGGAGATGGATGTGAAACTGGGGCAAGTGACCCTCCGGAACCCCAAGGCCGCCCCCGGGGAGCTGGCGAAGACCTTCACGTTCGACGCTGTGTATGACGCCAGCTCCAAGCAGGCGGACCTGTACGATGAGACAGTCAGGCCCCTGATAGACTGTGTCCTGCAAGGATTCAACGGGACCATCTTTGCCTACGGCCAGACAGGCACCGGGAAGACCTACACTATGCAAGGGGCCTGGACGGACCCCGAGAAGAGAGGGATCGTCCCCAACTCCTTTGAGCACATCTTCACCCACATCTCCCGATCCCAGAACCAGCAGTACCTAGTGAGGGCCTCCTACCTGGAGATCTACCAAGAGGAGATCCGAGACCTTCTGGCGAAGGACCAGAGCAAGAAACTGGAGCTGAAGGAGAACCCAGAGACAGGAGTTTACATCAAAGACCTCTCCTCGTTCGTGACCAAGAACGTCAAGGAGATTGAGCATGTCATGAACCTGGGCAACCAGACCCGATCAGTGGGCAGCACCAACATGAATGAGTACAGCTCCCGCTCCCACGCTATCTTTGTGATCACGGTGGAGTGCAGCGAGACCGGCCTGGATGGAGAGGACCACATCCGGGTGGGCAAACTCAACCTGGTAGACTTGGCAGGCAGCGAGCGCCAGAGCAAAATGGGGGGGCCAGGAGAGAGGCCTAAGGAGGCTTCCAAGATTAACCTTTCCCTCTCAGCTCTGGGCAACGTCATCTCTGCCTTGGTCGATGGCAAAAGCACTCACATCCCCTACAGAGACTCCAAGCTGACTCGTCTCCTGCAGGACTCCTTGGGTGGCAATGCCAAGACCATCATGGTGGCCACCCTAGGCCCAGCCTCTCACAGCTACGATGAAAGCTTGTCTACCCTCAGGTTTGCCAACAGGGCAAAGAACATCAAGAATAAGCCAAGGGTCAATGAGGACCCAAAGGACACCCTGCTGCGGGAGTTCCAGGAGGAGATCATCCGGCTGAAAGCCCAGCTGGAGAAGCGAGGGATGCTGAGCAAGAAGAGGAGGCGAAACAGCCGAAGGAAGAAGGTGGTAGATGGAGAGGGCAATACGGAGGCCGAAGGGGAGGAGGACAATGATGATGGCCTGGAGAAGAACATGGAGAATTACTTGAAGGAGCAGAAGGAGAGGCTGGAAGAGGAGAAGGCGGCCATTCAAGATGACCACAGCCTGGTGAGTGAGGAGAAGCAGAAGCTGCTGGAGGAGAAGGAGAAGATGATAGAGGATCTGAGAAAGGAGCAAGAAGCCACCGAGTTACTGGCCATTAAGTACAAGGTAAGTGTCTCTGCTTACTGCACCACCAAAGGTTTGCATGGTCAAGTGGGGAGAGGGGCCCATTTCACTAGCCGTCCTGGTGCACTGCATCCTACAGCCCATGCTGGCTAGTGCACCTGCAGCATTGCACTGCAGGAGCTTGTCTATGTGCTGTCCTGCCATAGATTTCCCCTAGAGTCTCCTGGCCATTGGCTGCCAGGCCCTGCCTTACTCACTTCCCTCTTGCTGGGAGGGGCTGGGGGGAGGGGAGAGCAGTCTGGCAGTGACTGCTCAGCCGTCTCGGCGAAGTCCCCGCCACATGACAAAGCTGTTTGCAGTTGCTCTGTGCGAATTCATACCCAGGACCATGGAGGTGACCTCCCAGATACGCACTGGCCAGCAGAGCCTGGGGGGCAATGACAACCAATTGCAACCCACGGTTCCAAATGCCTCCTATTGTCTTCTGTCCTTCCTTGCAGCAGGTCCGTAACTGGTCTGCGAGCAAGGAGAGGTAGACCAATCGCAGCAGCACGCCTCTTCAGGGCAGCACTGTCCCACCCCTGCTGGAGCCTGGGAACCCCAGTGATTCCCCACACATCATATCTCCCCTCACCCTCTGCTTGACCTCCCCTCGCCCACAGATTGGAGCAGCCAGGAAGTGGGAGGGGGGTTCATTTTACCCCGCTTGGCTGCATTGCTGCTGCTGAGCTGAGACTTTGATGCTCTGTTTGAAAGCAGGACCTACTGTCCCTGCATGGGAGCCCGAGGCTGGGCCAGCTGGTGGCTCAGTCACTGGGACAGTGTGTCTGGGGTGTGGCTCGTGGTCTGACATACAATGCTCACGCCCAGTGCATGCAGCGCTTTGCAGAGCGCTGGAGAGCACCTTGGGGGAACCTACCCCGGGTCTGTGTTTTCTAAGCTTAGTGCAGCTAGCACATTCCAGCCAGAGCACTCACATCACTGCCAAGGGGGCTCCACACCATTGCCTCCAGCTGGGGAAACCGAGGCACATACTTCCCCAAGGTCTCAGAGCAAGTCTGCTCTAGAGCTGCGGCAAGAACCCAGGAGTCCTGACTCTCAGCCCCATGCTCGGTCCATTAAACCACAGCTGCCCTCCTACGACTTTCTCTGAACAGAATCCCCAGGCCAGAGCCCTGGCCCAGCACCCCTCCATTAACTTCCAGGCAGCCGCCCCTGCTTACCTTAGTGGGGAATGGGAGCCTGGCCCTCCCATGCCGCACCCTCCCTAGAACCGGCTACTGGTGGCCATGGTTCTGGTACAAGCGTTACCTCTGCCTGGCACCTCGCCCAGCCTTTTGGAGAGCGGCACCCCAGTGCGCCTGTATGAGTGCAGAGCACCCTCGCCGGGCAAGGGCTTTGCCACCCAAACCCCCTTCCTCCCCCCCCCCCCCCCCCGCCCTTGTCTGGGATGGAGACGCCTGCTGGCCCTGGGCTGTCAGTGCAGGTCCCCGCAGGCTGCCCCCTCCCCTCGCTGTGTGTTTCTGTTGTGGGCGTGGAGGAGACTGAGTGGTGCGTTTGGGGGCTGGAGTGGGGTTCAGGATCAGGTGTGTTTCCTGGTGGTTAACGCCCTAGGAGCTGGAGGACGCTGGTGTGGTTTGTTAACTCCTGGCAGCCCAGTGTAGCAGGCGTGAATGTTACGTGTGATCTCTTTGGAGGAGCTGCTGCTTTCCCTCTGGGGGTAGTTTTGGGGACCGGTGTGTATTTGGGCAGGATTCCTGAAGGCTACAGCCATCAAGCCACCACATGGGAAGCTTGGGCTGAAATCAGCAAAAATCCTTGATGCAGAGAAAGGTTCCTCTTTGGGTCAGTCCCAGAATCCTGCAGGGCCTGGTGGGTTTACAGAGTGGTGCTGTGGCCCGTGGGCATTGGGAGCCCAGTCAGGGCTCCTGCTGAGGGTCCGGATGTGGCAGCAGGTCAATACAGCACCAAGGGGCCCAGGTACAATGATGGGTCAGTGGTCTCCAGAACCCAGCTGGAGCAAAGAGTCAGTGCTGTGTGTGGAGCACTGGATTAATGCTGCACCCAGTTGCCCACTTAGAAAGGCAGCTCTCTGCCACCCTCCCCCCGGGACCTCCGCCTGCTCCGGGTTATTATTCTCCATCTGGACAGGAGCAGCCTGGCCGCGCTGCCCAAGGCAAGGACCATCGCACCGAGCAATGCTGGCTTCCTGGGTGCTGGGTCCAGGTCTGATCAATAGTAAGGGTGTCTTGCCCAGTTAGCTCGGGCCATTATGAGGGGCTGCTCTAAAGCATCATGTTGCAGCTGCTGCTGGAGGGAAAAGACTAGACTGAGGAGACCACTGGTCGGCATTTCCTGTGTTCCACCGTAATCCAGTATGTGAGGAGGAGCCGCTGCTCAGGGCTGAGGTGCATTGGCAGAGCAGCCGTGTGTTGAGGGGGGAGGATCCCAGGCCTGGCACAGTGGGCAGGGCTGCAGGTAGGGAGGACCAGGGGTAGCTATGGGCTGACTTTGAGATGCATCAGCAGATTGTAGGAGAAGGTGGGGAACACAGGGCTGGAATAGCAGGAGTTGCTCAGGGGAAAGATCTGCTGAGGACCCGCTCTGCATTTTGCCTCGGTCAAGCTCTGTTGGTTGTTAGGCCCCCAAGTTTTGTAACCTTTGATCTGCTCACTAATGTGTCTGCAGCTTGAGCGCTTCCTCCCAGGGAGGCAAAGCAGCGTATTGAAAGAGCTCGCCGGCAGTGGACACAAAATCCCAAGTCATGGGGCTGGGCCTCTCACCTTCCAGATCCTGGGTGGACCAAGTGGGCAGGTGGCCAAGGCCTGGGTATTAATGAGAAAGCTGCACCAAGCCTTGGGCCGGAGCTGTCCAAGCAGGAAGTGGCTCAGAGGTTTAGAGGCCCAGAATTCAGATACTCTTATTTCAGAAGCATGGGTCCTTCAGCCCAGGAATCACCTGTGAGCTGCACCTGACCAGGGCTGATTCGATCCAGGAATGAGCAGAGGCATGTGAGCCCGTCCCTCCTCCACCTTCCCCCCATGTCTTGCAGTGTTCTGCAGCGCCCCTCAGACTGCACAGCTCGCCGCAGGCTGGTCCAGGCTGTCTGAACAGGGCACTGGCCATCCTTTGCCTCCAGCTCCTGGTCCCTGCAAATCCTCCTGGAAACGTCCCTCCCTCTCGACCCTCGGGTCTGCCATTGTGTGGCAGAGGGTGGCAGCCTCTCTGCATCCCCGTTCATGGGTGCCATGACCTGCCAGCCTCTTCTGCGCTCTTCTGCTCTGCTTTTCCTTGTTCAGCCCTAGGCCCTTTGTTCTGCTGATAATGGCTGTTAATACCCCAGTGTTGTGGAGCGGTGCAGTGCAGACCCTCCCTGCACTCTGCCAGCCCCTGCTGCATGGGGCTGCTGGCAGTGTCTGTCTCTCTCTCTCGCAGGGGGCCTGTTTTGGCATCAGACCCATTTCCACACTGGGCTCTCCGGTGTATGCTGCTGGCTGTCTGTTAATGAGCTCCCTGACCCCCACAATCACATTTCCCTCTCCCCCCATCACCTTGCCAGCTGTGCACGGTCTGGGCCCAGTCCTGGAGGCCTGGCTTAGTTAATGTTCCAGTTATCTCAGTGGAAGGGAGGCCGATGGCAGCCCCAAATGGGGGCGATTCTCCACCCTCTTGCCCAGGTGTTGCTGTCTCAGTCACTGTGTGTACCAGGTGTCATCCTGCCTTGGGCTGGAGGCCGCATTGCTGCTGTGTGGTGCCCTTGGCCTGGCCTCTCCAGCTATTCGCCCACTTCCCACCTGTTCTCATGCGGGGATGCTGCTCCTCCTGGTCTCTAGGAGGCAGACGGGGGCAGCCTGGTTTACACACTGCCCACGATTGCAGCTTGGACGCCAGCCATGCACTGGGGACTTGGACGTGGGTTCCACGGGTGACCAGGGGAGGCGTGCCGGGGAGAGGGGCTCCAGCTTCCTGGATGGGCAAGGCTGGCGCTGCCAGGAACTTTATGTTCATTGGGCTGGAGTGCCGGGCAAGGCACTAGGAGTCTGAGTGAGTCTATGGAGAAGTCCTGCCACCTGTCCCAGTGTTTGCAGAACAGCCCTGAGTGCTCCCCCTGTTCCATAGGGCTGGCCTCCCCTGTGCCCACACAGACAGACCCCCCAGGGGCCCAGCAGCTCATGTTCCCACAGGACCAGGGGCTGGGCGAGTGTCTGCATTCCCAGTGTTCTCTGGCTGGTGTAGTGCCTTGTGAGGCCATCCCCTTTCGCTGGGACGTGACCGGTGCCATGTGGCAGCCTGGCGCTGAGACTCATGGAGGTGGAACTGCCAGTCTCACCTGCTGGACTCTCCGAAATGTGCTCTGCAGATCAGCGGCTCCTGCCCTCCCCTGTAAGCGCCTGCTGGTGGTTCAGGGACACTCCAGGCTCCCCCTCTGGACTGTAATGTTGAGCCTTCGTGCTGGGCACCAGCCTCGCATGCATCCCTCTGTGACCCACCAAGCAGCACCGGCTGCTTCCAGCCCCATGGTGGGGAGAGCGGTCCCAGCCCCGCAGCAGTTTACACTGGAGCCGAGGGTCTGCAGCAGGCTCTGCGGCAGGTTTGCAGCACCTGCGAAGAGGAGACAGTGGGCGCTGGGTGGTGCAGCTGAGGTCTTAGGGGGCATTAAGAGAAGAGGGTGGCCTAGTGCTTTGGAGGGGGCAGGTGTCGGGACCTTGGGGGGTGGAGGCTCCTTCCTGCCTAGCCATAGTCTCAGGTTCCCCTTCCACTCTACCTGGTTGGCTACTGTGCCCTTGGCTGCCTTTTCTTCCTTGGGGGACGTCAGCACCTCTCTGAATGAGACCCTTGGGTAGGGTAACAGCTGGGGCGTTCTTGCAGGAGCTGCAGTAATAACGCCGTCTGGTCGTCAGAACAGTGAGTCTGGGGATGCGGGGGTTGATATTTAAACTGGAGAGAGTGTTTCCCTCCAGACTGCAGGGTCTCTGGGCATGCCACTATGTGAGCAAAGGTGGGTTCATTCTAGCAGCCGGTTCCGTGGAATCCTCTCCCCTGCCCCACCAGGAGACACAGGGCCACTGTGTCCTCTCACTGCTGAGAAATGAGAGAGGCAGGGACAGAGGCTGGCTGGATCTGCATCTCCTTCCCCTTTGTACCAACTTCCTCTCCTGCTGCCAGACGTGGGCTAGCAGGGCACCACCTCGTTTGCACTTCAATTATATTTGATGATTTGTATTGTAATAGCGTCCAGGGGCCCACAGAACAACAGAGACAGTGCCTGCCCCAAAGAGCTTCCAGGCAAGACGAGACACCAGCCGGATTCAGACAGACTGCTGGGAGAGCACAAGGAAATGAGAAGACAGAGGCTAGGACAAGAAGCAATGGGCTTAAATTGCAGCAAGGGCGGTCTAGGTTGGACACTTGGAAAAACTTCCTACCTATCAGAGTGGTTAAGCACTGGAATAAATTGCCAAGGGAGGCTGTGAAATCTCCATCACTGGGGATTTTTGAGAGCAGGTTAGACAAACACTTGTCAGGGATGGTCTCGATAATACTTAGTCCTCCAGTGAGTGCAGGGGACTGGACGTGATGACCTCTCAAGGTCCCTTCCAGTGCTGTGATTGTATGATTCTGAACAGCATGGTAGGCTGTGGTCTCAGCTGCCAAACCGCTGTCACGTTTTTTTGGGCGTCATAGCAGAGATGTGTTCTACAGAGGGTTTTGAAGGATAATGAAGTAGTTTTGTGGACCTCCCATGTGAAGGACAGCCTGGGAGAAAGCATGGAGGGGCATGTTGGGAAATGTAGTGAATGGGCGCTGGTGGTGGGTGCCGTGGGCCGAGCAGAGATGTGTGTCGGGGGGACTAGGCTGTGAAGGGCCTTGGAAACGAAGTAGTTTGTGTTTGGTGTGATGGAGAGGGGAAGTCCTGAAAGCTTAGAGCGTCTTCACAAAAGCGCCACAGAAGCTGCACCAATGCAGCGTTTCAAGTGTGGACGTGCCCTGAGACACAACCTGGATGTGAAGACCTGGAGAAAGGTCCAGTTCAAAGGTGATGCCCGGGTTATGGGCTGGAGTGACGGGAAGCATAGTGGTGATGCCCACAGTGATGGATAAACCAGAGATGGGTGAGGGCTTGGGGGCAAAGATTAGGAACTTTGTTTTAGTCGTGTTGAGCTTGAGCTCCTGGCTGGACATCCACGAGGAGATCTTGGAGAGACGGGCCAAGATTTCAGTTTGGATAGAGAGATGGGTCCAGGCTGGTGGGGTAGATCTGTGAGCTGCTGGTATGGAGGCAATTGCAGAAGTGGTGCTTGCAAATAAAACTGCTCAGAGACCAGGTGCTGAGGGTCCTCCCATCCCCGTCCCAGTGGTCCCACCTGGCCTAGGGGTCTATGCATCCCCAGTCTCCTCTTCCAGCCACGACTCCAGGCAGCCACCTCCTGGCTCCACAGGTCACTCTGATGTGGAGCAGACCAGGTGACTCGTTTTGTCAATAACTAACAGGCCTTAAAGTGGAGGTCCTCAATCTGTGGGGTGCACCGCTCTAGCAAGGCAAAGAGGAATGTTTGGGGGATGTGGCTGGGGCCCAGGCAAGCCCCCATGGAGGATGGAGAGGGAGTGCCACCCAGCTCCGCTCCTGGCCCTGGCCCTGTACCCGGGGTCTGGCTGCCAGCCCCGCGTCCAGGGATCCAGCTGCTGGCCCTGCTCCCGGGGCTCCACTTCTGGCCACAGCTGCTGTCCTCATGGCTGGGGATCTAGCTGCTGACCCCACTCCTGGAGCTCTGCCCGTGGCTGTGGCTCCGGCTCCGTTCCTGCCCCCACCTCCAGCTAGGGCCCCAGCATTGGCCTGCTTACCCCTATCCGCATCTCCCTCACAGAGCCAGGGGGCACACACAGGAGCAAGGGGGACACATGTTAAAAAGATTGGGGACCACTGCCTTAAAGGGACAGCGTGGCCTCCGACCATTTCAGCTCCCCAACTCCTCCATTACCTGGGGAGCATTTATTTGACCCTTGGCCTCATGCAAGCAGGCAAGATGAGATCTTAGGATCCATGGGGCTGCCCCCAGCGCTTGTTACAGTGGCCTCTGGAGACCGGCCGTGGGTCCCTCTGGCTGGCAGCCGGGCAGTGGGTGCGCACAGATGCCGGGGGGGTGCGGGGGAGGAAAGGGGAGGCGGGGGTCATGGAATGTGGCGTTGCCGTGAATGGAGCTCTGTGTCTGGCACAGTCCTTCACTCATTTAACAAGCATAATGCCCATTAGCGAGCGTTTCACTGCACGCAGCCAATGGGGACGACGTGCTCCAGGGATAAAGGGGGCTGTTGTGCTCGCCAGAGAGCTGCACGCATGCGCAGGCGTGAACACAGACAGACACACAGGAATGCTCTCCGTTACCGTCCCCTCCCATCCCCCCTCCCCGACTCTGTCCTTCTGGTCAGGTTGCTCACGTGTATTTCCCCACACCGGGCGAGCAGATGCAAAGGCCACGTTCACGCCCAAAGCGATGCTGGTCCCCGAGCATTAGTCCATCCCCCCCTCAGCCACTCCAACCCATGTAGCTATCCCTAAGACGTTCCTTTTCCAGTCAGCAGTGCCGCGCCCCAGGCATAGTGCCATCCCCTGCCAGAAGAGAAGGCAACGACCATCCCTCATCTCTTCCTGCTTTCAGTAGGACACCCTTGTGATGTCTCAGGGGCTCCCCTGGCTGGCAGCCCCTTGGCATAGCCTGAGTTTGATTTTTGGGGTGCATACAAGGGCTCTGCTCCTTGGGCAAAAGCTGGTACAGCCCATGGGACATGGGAAGGGGAATTCAGCCTATGGCCTTCAATGACCACACGTGGTCAGGACCTTCACAGGCACCACCTCCAGCAGCGCTGCGTCCCCTAGCACTGTGCTGGGGCATTTGTTCATGGCTGACGCAGTGGAGGGAGTGTCACGTGCGGGGCAGGGGGAGATCTCCGACCAGGCCAGACCAGTCTGGTGCTTTTCAAAGCTCAGGGCTTGCTGGGAAATGAGGGAGTTTGATTCCCAGGACTATCCCATTGCCTGGGGGGACATGTTGAAAGACCCTCTTGGACTCCAGTTATGGCTCTGGGTGGCTGCACTCCCCTGGATCCAGAGCTCCGTGTCTGACTCAGATCTGCTCTGGGCAGGGGGAGGAGGAGTGAGCACTGACTGCAGCCTCTGAAGTCCATGGATCACAGGAGTGGAACTTGCTGAAAGCCTCACGTCCAATATCTGAGATCAAGAAAAACCATCCCTTCCTGGCTCTCCTGTGCTTCGCCCCTTTGTGACACAAGGTCACAAGGAAACTGGACCTCTCCACAAAAATGGAGCCAGTATAGACACCTGGGTACCTCAGTTTGGGTTGGAGCCAGGCAGAGAGCAGTGCTTGGCTCCCGTGCTCCCCAGTGAAGTGTGAGAGGGCGAAGTCCTTCCCAGTGACCTATCTGGCTGGCCCAGAGGCACTGGAGACCACGAGTGATCCAACGGGAGCACAAACGGGAACTGAACAACGTTCGACCCTGCAGTTCTGCGATGTCAAAACCACTGTAGTCCATGGCAGGATGTCACTTGGGAACAGCTCATTGCCACAGGCTGGCTGGTCCCTGGAAGGGAGTTGGGCCTCAGTCGCCTAGGAGGGGCCTTCTTTATTGACAACGAGCCCCACCCAGCCCACCTGGAAGTCATCAGCTGCCTCGGTGGCTAGTTGGCAGCTGAATAGTTAATGGCACCTGGACTTGATAAAAGGCTGCCAGAGTGCAGGTGGAGAAAGGTGCTCCTGGAGCGAGGAGGCTCCTAAGGAGAGGTTAACCCAGGGAAAGGAGCTTGGAGGGGGCCCTGCCAAGAGCCACCTGCTGCCACGGGGCTTGAGGGGACTCTGCCTCAGCCATAGCCTGTTGGGAAGCAGCACACGGAGCCAGAGCCTCCAGGGAGCAAGCGCTGGGAGGAGTGGCTCTGTGAAAGGGACCTGGAGGTAGCGAGAGGTAGGAAGTGGCCCCGGGGAAGGAGCAGTGAGTCTGAGGAAGCAGCCCTTAGCTGCTTAATACAGGGCCCCAGAAACCCAAGTAGGGGGACCTGGGTCCCCCTGCCAGCCACCAAGGATTGGGGCAACAAGAACTGTGGAGCCCAGGATGAGGCTAAGGCCTGGGATAAGGTTTATTAATAGATGCAGAGGCCAGAAGGGGCCATAGCAATTGTCTGGCCTGACCTGTATAGCACAGGCCAGAGAACTGCTCCTAGATCATTGACTTCTGTTTGGTTGGACCCTTTATTACCCTGGAAGGGGATGAGATTGGCGAGAGGGCTGAGTTGTGAGACAGGGCAAACCACCGCAGGCTCAGGGGGCCACAAGGGACTATGCAGGCTACTGAGTGACACCCCCCTGCACACAAGTTCTTTATAATGGGGGTTGTCAACCTTTTCCTTTCTAAGGCCCCCACTCAACGTGCTGTAAAACCTCCACAAGCCGCCTGTGTCACAATAGCTGGTTTTCTTTTTATAAAAGCCAGGACCAGTGTTGGGGGGTAGCAAACAGGGAAATTGCCTGGGGCCCCATGTCATAGGGAGCCCCATGAAGCTAAACTGCTCAGGCTTTGGCTTCAGCCCCAGGTGGTGGGGCTCAGGGCTTTGGGCTTCAGTCCCATGCAGTGGTGCTTTGGCTTTCTGCCCCGGGCCTCAGTGAGTCTGATGCTGGCCCTAGTTGACGGACCCCCTGAAATCTGCTCACGGGGCCCTGGACCCCTGGTGGGGAACCGCTGCTGTGTAAGAAGCCAGGTGAGGCATTGAGCAGTATGTCAGTACCTAAGGCGAAGGGATGGAGATGTGAGCAGTTACTGGTACAACTGATAACTCAGGCAAGGGCAATTCATGGTGAGAAATTGACTTAAAGCCGCGCAAAACAGCGGATGTTTGCGGCACTTGTGAGCTGGCTGCTCCCCAAATGAAATTGCTGGAAAGCAGCAAAAGAACAAACGTGCTTCTAGTTACAGCTGCATAGAAGCGTATAAAGACTGGTGAGACGGAGAGCAAGCAGCAGAGCCCAGGTCTGTTTGTTGTAGGTACACAGGCCCTCACCACAGACGAGCTGCAGTATCAAGCATGCAGTGAAATTAACCGCTTTGTAAAAGTGTGTTTTGCTCTTAGTTCAAACAGCAAATAAATAAATAGTGGCAGTACCTCAAAACCTCCTGATGCAGCACTAAGCTCTGATGATGCAGGGAATTTTTTTGTTGAGCCTCTTGATAAATTGACAAAACAAGACTCTGCAAGAGATTAGTGTGTGACAATGGAAATGAACAAAAAGTGAATTTCAAAGCAGATCCGGGAGCTGAGTGCAACATAATCACAGGCAATCTGATTAGCGGTTGCCTGATGTGACCCGTGAATAGTAAGTGTGTTTTAACAGGCTCGTGTGTGAAAGCAGCATAGGTTGTACATGTAAGGAAAGTTACCACTCAGACACTGAAAGAGGAGAATATGAAGTCCCCTATGAGCTAGAGTTGATGAGCATTCTGAATATGCAGATGATCACATGAGTCTATAACTTCCAGGGTAATAAAGGGTCTAATCAAACAGAAGTCTAATGATATGCGGGTCCAGCTGCAAAAGAGATTCTTAAAGAATTTGATGAAGTATTTAACATATTCTATCCTCCGTGGTGATAGAGACTCTAGAAAGCTGCCAAAATACAGGTGCTGGGGGAATTCATAGATTCCAAAGCCAGAAGGGTCGACTGATCGCCGAGTCCGGCCTCTTGTGTAGCACAGGCCATAGGACTTCCGCTAAAACAGTCATAGATCCGATCTTTTAGAGAAACATCCAAGCGCAATTTAAAAATGGCCAGTGATGGAGAATCCACCAGTTCCCAATGATTGTTCCAAAGTGTCGTGAGAACTGAGCAGTAAAGGAAAAGCTCCAACTGGACGGTAAAACTAGATGGTGTTGAGTGAACACAAGGCTCAGTGGTATGATCACTGTAATAAACTCAAACCAGTGGCGGGTTTGTAGAGATCCAAAAGAATAAGCCCGTGTAGTGGGGTACCTACCCCACACAGGTGGTGAAAGGGCTCATGTGGGCCTCAGAGGCCAACTACCCCACCCACAGGGTGCAACCTGCTGAGGTAGATGGCCTCTAACTAATGACACCCCAATGTGAAGGGGGGTGGTGGTGCTCTAAACAGGAAGTTTAGAGCAGTCGGGGGCTCAGGGAGAGAGGAAGGTATTCTTCAGTCGCTCTCCTGGTAGTAGGGAGTGGAGAGACCTGTGGAGAACTGGAAGGCTCTGGCAGGGTGAGGAAAAAGTCAGGGAAGAGCATGGTAGGAAGAAGTCCAGGGATGTAGCAGCCAGAAGTTTGGTGGAGTGAACCTTGACTGCCTGTCTCAGGGTCCCCGGTCTGGAACCCAATATAGAGGGTGGGCTGGGGTTCCCCTACCAGCCACTGGTAAGGTGGCATCAAGTCCCTCAGCAGGGGCAATAGAGTAGAGGAAGCTGAGAAAAGGGTGTATGAACCACTGGGCCTAGAATGGAGGGCAGCAGACCATAATTTTGCTTTTGCTGGACTTCCTGTTGCCCTGGAGAGGTGGGACCAAAGTGTGACCTGAGGTTGATCGCCACAGGACTAGAGGAGCATTGACAGGCGGTGCTAGCAGGGGAAAGCCTGCTGTGTAATGCCCAGCAGTGAGGGGCGCTCCAGCAGTGAGTTGACTCTGCTCCAGCCCACTAGATGTAAGGGCCACCTCGTGAGAACCATTGAGGAGGTCACGTCTGGACTTCACAATAAAGAGTGACTTCACTTTTGGGTGCAAGTCAGAGATAGAGAAAGCACACAGCTTTGCACCTGCAGCGCCCTATTTTGGGTAGCATGGGGAGCAGGGACTCTGAAAAAGGTTTGAGGATTGCAGTGGACAGTCTACTGAACATGAGCTCCCACTGCCATGCTGTGGCAAAAACGGCAAGGCGGAGACGTGTAAACAGGAGCAGTGACTAGGAAGAGGGTGGGGATTTTTTTACTTCTGTATGTGGCATTGGTGAGAGTAATATTGGAATGCTACCTCCAGTTCTGGTGTCCACATCTCAAAAAAGATGCTAGAAAGCTGGAGACAGTGCAGAGAAGAGCCACAAACATGATTGGAGGGCTGGAGAAAATGCCTTACTGTGAAAGGGCTCGATCTGTTTAGCTTATCAAAAAGAAGATGGAGAGGGTGACTTGATTATTGTGTGTGAGTCTTTCATAGGGAGGAAATAACAGCTACTAGAGTGCCCTTTAACTTAGTGGAGAAAGGCAGAACATAAGAGTGGCCACACTGTGTCAGACCAAAGGTCCATCTAGCCCAGTATCCTGTCTTCTGACAATGGCCAGTGCCAGGTGCCCCAGGAGGGAATGAACAGAACAGGGACTCATCCAGTGATCCATCCCCTGTCGCCCATTCCCAGCTTTGGCAAACAGAGGCTAGGGACACCGTCCCTGCCCATCGTGGCTAATAGCCATTCATGGACTTATCTTCCATGAATTTATTTAGTTCTTTTTTGAACTCTGTTATAGTTGTGGCCTTCACAACATCCTCTGGCAAGGAGTTCCACAGGTTGACACTGTGCTGGGTGTAGAAATACTGCCTTTTATTTGTTTTAAACAAGAACAAGAACCAACAGCTGGAAGCTGAAACCAGACAAATTCAAATTAGAAATAAAGCACAAATTTTTATTAGTGAGAGTGTTACCATAATGTCACAGAGGGTGATTAACCATTGGCACAAACTACCAAGTGATTCTCCATCCCTTGGTGTCTTCAGATCAAGACTTTCTGGATTATTGTGTTTGGCTACAACAGCATTTCCTAGGCTCAGTACAAGGATAATGGTGAAATTTAATGGCCTGTGCCGGAGGTCAGACTTGAGGATCCAGAAGTTCCGTTTAGGATTCTGTGAAGCTAGATCTTTCAACGATCTCCCTTGGGATTGCCTCAGCCCCTAAGATGTCCAGGGTATCATGTTCTGGATTTTGAGAGTCTGGGTGGGATGGATGTAATCAGTGATGATCTGGGGGGATGGGGGGAATCAAGAGAATGAGACACGGGGATGTTCTGCAGTGAGCTAAAGGAAAAGCCTTAAACTGAACAGGAAGAAATGTCAGCTCCTGGTCTGTAAGAAACACATACATTGACTGGGCCCAAGAAAGGTGGCGGCTGTTACTGTATAAATGGAGGGAGCCCAGAATGCCTAGGGCCTGTGAAAAGATTGGCAGCTCATCACATTCATCCCTAGTCTTTACATTTAGTGCCCCGCTCCCAGGGCTGCTGGAGAACAGCGTAGGATGCTGCTGGAGCAACTGAGAAAAGCAGGATTATTTAAAACAAGTGCACCAAAGCCCCAGTACTGGAATGTATTGAGACTAAGAAAAAGCCTAAGATCTCAGCTGGCTGTTTCCATTTCACCTTAGCCTGCAATCCTGCAAAATGACTGCAGTGGCATTTGCTTCCAGACCACTCCCTGCAGGACCAGAGAACGGTGTTCAGATAGCAGAAGGAAATGCTGTCAGGTTTGTTTCTGGCTGTGAGCATTTTCGTCCCTATGTTTATAGACAGAAACTGGTCAAGGTCGAAATTGTTGGAAGCCACAGGACAGCAACTAAACAGCAGTGAGTCACCAGGACCAGATGGGATTCACCCAAGGGAACTGAAGGAATTCAAATGTGAAATTGTAGGACTACTCACTATCATCTGTAACCTCTCATTTAAATCAGCTTCTGTACCAAATGACTGGAGGATAGCTAATGTGATGACAATTTCTAAAAAGGGCTCCAGAGGGGATCCCAGCAATTACAGTCGTGTAAGCCTGACTTCAGTACCGGGCAAACTGGTTGAAATGATAGTAAAGAACAAAACTGTCAGACACATAGATGAACATAATTTGTTGGGGAAGAGTCAACATGGTTTTAGTAAAGAGAAATCATGCCTCACCAATCTACTAGAATTCTTTGAGCGGGGCAACAAGCATGTGGACAAGGGGGATCCAGTGGCTATAGTGTACTTATATTTTCAGAAAGCCTTTGACAAGGTCCTTCACCAAAGGCTCTTAAGCAAAGTAAACTGTCATGAGATCAAAGAGAAGGTTCTCTCATGGATTGGTAACTGGTTAAAAGTTAGGAAACAAAGGGTAGGAGTAAATAGTCAGTTTTCAGAATTGAGAGAGGTAAATAGTGGTGCCCTCCAAGGGTCTGTACTGGGCCCAGTGCTGTTCAACACATTCATAAATGATCTGGAAAAGGGGTAAACAGTGAGGTGGCAAAATTTGGAGATGATACAAAACTACTCAAGATAGTTAAGTCCCAGACAGACTGTGAAGAGCTACAAAAGGATCTCACAAAACTGGGTGACTGGGCAAGAAAATAGCAGATGAAATTCAATGTTGATAAATGGAAATTAATGAAATTGGAAAATGTAATCCTATCTAGACATATAAAATGATGCGTCTGAATTAGCTGTTACTACTCAAGAAAGAGATCTTGGAGTCACTGTGGATAGTTCTCTGAAAACATCGACTCAATGTGCAGCGGCAGTCAAAAAAGTGAACAGAATATTGGAAATCATAAAGAAAGGGATAGATAATAAGACAGAAACTATCATATTGTCTCTGTATAAATCTGTGGTACGTCCACACCTTGAATACTGTGTGCAGATGTCATTGCCCCATCTCAAAAAAGATCTATTGGAATTGGAAAAGGTTCAGAAAAGGGCAATGAAAATGATTAGGGGTCTGGAACAGCTGCCATGTGAGGAGAGATTAATAAAACTGGGACTTTTCAGCTTGGAAAAGAGACAACTAAGGAAGAATATGATAGAGGTCTATAAAATCCTGTCTGGTATGGAGAAAGTGAATAGGGAAGTGTTATTTACTCCTTCTCATAACACAAGAACAAGGGTCCGCCAAATGAAATTAATAGGCAGTAGGTTTAAAACAAAAGGAAGTATTTCTTCTCACGATGCACAGTCAACCTGTGGAACTCCTTGCCAGAGGATGTTGTGAAGGCCATGACTATAATGGGGTTCAAAAAAGAACAAGATAAATTCATGGAGAATAGGTCCATCTATGGCTATTAGCAAAGATGAGCAGGGATGGTGTTCCTAGCTTCTGTTTGCCAGAAGCTTGGAATGGGTCACTTGATGATTCCCTGTTCTGTTCATTCCCTCTGGGGCACCTGGCATTGGCCACTGTCAGAGGACAGGATACTGGGCTAGATGGACCTTTGGTCTGACCCAGTTTGGCCGTTCTTATGTTACCTGTTGTACAAAGCTGCACCTAGGCCTCAGAAAATGATCATGCAGTTGCACAAATTAGCACAAGTATGCATTAAATGTGAAGTGCAGGCCCAGTAGGGAGTCTCTTAAAGTAGGCATGCTTTGACCTATAAATAGGGAAAAGAAGAAGCTGCAGGAAAAGGAGTTTGAAGCAAGTCTGAGTCGAGTGCTGCCCATTTCTGAAACAAAATATGACAAGCTCAAAAGAGAAACTCAAAATGGCCCAACTTTACAAGAGTAACTCTAGGGCCAGCAGGAAGCACCCAGGCGCCTCAAAGCATCGAAGCATGATGGGACTGGAGAGAGATGGAATTCTGTACAGAGGGCGTTATCTCATCGTACCCAACCTGAGGTCTGAAATAGAGCACAATCCACTATACCTCACTGGGTATTCAGAATGGTAAGAAGAGAGCTCAGTTCTGGCCAGGCATGAGTGCTGCTGTCGAAGGTAAGGTGTCAGAGTATAAAATATGCAGGAAGCAGAACGCCAAAGTCACCCAGTCACTGACTGTGATGGGAGCAGCAAATAGGTTTCAGAAGCCCCTTGTTTCAGAGGTCATAGCTACTGGCAGATGTCTAAAGAAGAGGCAGGATGCTCCTGTCATTGGTATGGGTTTCAGGTCATTTACTTGATGGCTTTTGTAACCTGGACATTTATTCCAGGTACGGAGGGACTTTGGTGCTGTAGACCAGTGGTTCTCAACCAGGGGTACATGTACCCCTGGAGGTACGCAGGGGTCTTCCTGGGGGTGTTTGCCTGGTTTTACAACAGGCTACATAAAAAGCACTAGCAATGTCAGTACAAACTAAAATTTCAGTAGTGTTTCTACTGCTCTAGAGACTCCACTGACATGTAAGTACAGTAGTTCTATCCTAATGGATTTATTTTAGACCTATATGGTAAAAATGAGCAAATCAGCAATATTTCAGCACTAGTGTGCGGTGACACTTTTGTATTTGGATGTCTGATTTTTATAAGCAAGTAGGTTTTAAGTGAGGTGAAAGTTGGGGTACGTAAGACAAATCAGACTTCTGAAAGGGGGACAGTCATCTGGAAAGGTTGAGAGCCGCTGGAGTGGAAGAAACTGGAGGTAGCTGCAATGGATCTGGAAGGGAGTCGTTCCTGAGGCTGCTGGACAAAGGCAGAGCCCAGGGATCTCTCTAGCTCCCAAACTGGCTAATGCAGCCGAGAAATGGCACAGGACTCAGCAGTCCTGGCAGGGTCTGCTGACGAGGTACCTGGAGTACACGGAATTGGGAAGCTCCTTGGGCAGGCACTCTGTTTTGTGTGTACATGGCCCCCACTACAGTGTGCGCTGGTCTGTGATTGGGGCCTCTAGGCTCTACAGTAACTACAACGCTTATAACTAGACAGAATTCCCCTCCCCCAGCCACCACTCTATTCAAAAAAAAAAAAAAGTCATTTCAGTAGCTTTTCTGGCATGAGAATGTGTTTAATCTGCCCATCACCTCTGCCTGGAGACATGTGGCAGGATAAAGGTGTCGCAGTCTGTTCTGGTGGCCAGAGTCAGTGGCTCAGGGTTTCCGGTATTGTGATACCACCGCTGCCTGTGCTTTCACTCGAGGTTCACTGTGCACAGCTTTTCTTCCTGCTCTGGTGGGGGGAACATCTCTTGTTCTCCCCAGGGTCTCAGGAGGACGGCTCTGCCTCTGGCTCACACACAGCTTGGTTTGGGCAGTTCCTTGTCTTGTAGTGGGGAAATTCTGTCTGAAATTCAAGTTACTCAAATCAGAATTCACCCAGGTGTGTGTGGCGAGCTTCCCTTTTGCCTTGTATAGATGAAATCTGAGAACTACAACTTCCAGAAGGCAGGGAGAGGACCACCACCCCCACCCCCCGGCAAAGGAGGAAGTGGTGGAGCAAGGGCTGATGGGCAGGGCCTTTTGGAGGAATCCATTCCCTGCTCCGCTCTTAGCAGGTTCTCTCCTTCCCCACCAGAGTGAAGGGAGCCGAAGAGAGAGCAGACGTGCTCAGGACAAGCATGGCAAGGCCACTGGGCTCTGCTTGCATCCTTTCCCACACACGTGTGCATGAATGCATGCTTGTGGCTGCAAACAGTGAGCAAATGTGGCACAGAGACTAAGGTCCAAATTCTGCTCTCAGCCACTGTTTGTAAATCCAGAGTGACTCCATCAACGCCATGCCACTAAGAGCCGGATTCAGCACCCCAGCAAACATTAAGCATTCAAGGGGGAGAGAGAACAGGACGGGAGAGAACTGCCTATTAATTCTGAATGACAGACCTATCTGGGCTTATGAACTCTGGCACTGCTTGAACCTGGATAGAACGTGGCTATGTTCTTTCCCTCTAGGTTCCTCTCCCCCCCGATCAGGACCCTTTGTGCCTAATTCCAGCTGCTGTGGAAAAAGTCACTAAGGGAAGGGAAGGAATCGCCAGCCAGGAGAGGCAAAGGGTTGGTGGTACGGGGATGTGTGGCAGAGCCACGGTACCTTGGTGGATCCCCCAGTTATTGGTGAGGGGAGAGACTGACCGTGTAAGCAGTGTTCCCATGCAAGTCTTTTTATGACCTCTGCCCACGCAGGATGTTCTGTGCTGGGGCAATGCCACCCAGGCAGTGGAATCACAGGTGGTGCTGATGAAGTCAGTCCCACAATGCGTCTCTCCACCCTTTGCCAACCAAGCATAACTCCGGGCAAGGCCCCTTGGCCCAGGCCTCCTCCCTTCAGCAGATCCTCGCACGTCCAGTTGTCCCTTGTGCCTTGGATTGCACAGGCCTGAGAGCTGCTATGGGGTGGCTCTGCTCTGCTCTCGCTCTGCCAGTGCAATGTTAAGATGCAGGGGGCTTCTCCCCTCTGCCGCCTAGGAAAGCAAGAGAAAGCCCAGGGCAAGGTTTCCAGCATAGCCATGGCCAGGCATTACCCATGGTAACCACTTTAAGCCAGGCAGGGAGCAGGTGTATTTCAGTGTCCTGAGGTCTACCTGCCCTTTCCCTGGCACTCCAAACAGCGCTATCACGCTTCTGAGGATATCAAAGTGCCTGTAGGAGTGGCAGATGGAATGAGGGAATGCACAGGACTCTGACAGAAGGACCTGCTCCCTCTGCACCTGGCCCAGCAGACCCCCATCTCTGGCTCTTACGGGGGGAAAAGCCACTAGTTCACGACATCAGGATCACAGACTGCAGGCCCAATTCAGCCCTTGAAGTCTGTAGCTTTTAGGAGGGAGTGTGGCTGCAGGTCTGGACTGTCCATGGGTGGAAGGTGACAAAGGATGCCGAAGAGAAATCCACGGAGAGTTACTCGAAGGCACAGAGAGGCTAGAAGAGAAGACAGCCAGTCATGCAGCCTAGTACACTGCCATGTAGCCTCGTTCTTTCATGAGGGTGTTTGTTTTTTGCTGTTGCTATCGGAGTATCTTGTTAGCAAGTCTGTAGCTGTCACAATGCTCATGAGACGGGTGAGCAGTTCAACAGTGCATACAACACTCATTGCTAGAACAAGTTCAGCAGCCTCTGTTCCAGCCCGCGGTGGATAGCGAGCCCTACGACAAAGGCAGACAAGTAGGAACACCGCGACAAGAGAGCAGGAAGGGTCACAGCTTCTTGAAAGGGGGGTGGAGGGCGTTCTGATGAGTAAAGATCAGCAAGAGCTAACTGTATGACTACTCACCTGGGGCCATGACAGCAAGTTTGTGCGCACCTATACGAGGGTGATATGGGCCGTACGAATACCTGGGTAGATCTCTCTGAATCTATGAGATTCCTAGCGTGCTGTTGGAGACTCTGCAAATGACACTGAAGGGGACGATCATGCCCTGGCCTGGAAGATTAAGCTTGATGATCTCATAGAGTTTCCTCGTCTCTGCTCCCCAAGCCAGCCTGCGCTCTTCATGATACTGCTAGTATCATGGACCCTGGTAGTAGTTTCTTGGTCTCCACAACCTAGGGTGATTCGGATCGTGCATTAAGATGTCAGGCAGCCTCAGCTCTGACCAAATGCAACAAGCTTCTGACTCTGCCCCCCCCCCCCAATTGATAGAGCTAATGACTAGTTAAATTGAGTCATCTATGGCTGAAAGCAGGAAATGTCCTTTTAAAGACTGGAGATGACAGATATTCTAGAAAATTATTAGCATGGTATTCAGAGGCACTGGCATAACAGGTTGTGATGTAACAGTCATGTATTCCTTGTACAAACTGAGTGATATCTGCACTGTGCTGTAATATCTGAGCTATTTAGTACACAACGTTATTACAGCTGGGTTCTTGGTGTAGAATTCAATGTAAGACTGTCGTTAATCGGGGGCGTTGGTGTAATATCCATAGAGGGGTTTTCACATTATTAGGGTGAAAACATTCTCTTGTATTCAGTGAGATCGGTGTGATAAGGCTGTTATGTCTTAATGTTTATGCTAGGGGGAGGGGGGAGGGAGGTTGGTGTATTGGTAAATATGCCGGTGACGATGGTAAAATACTACACGTGTAGAGGACTCAGTGGGGATATTTGTAGATGGATTTTTAACTGTCCTGCTCTCTTTTATAGCTGTTTAAGGGTCCTGAAATAGGGTTGGTTCACCACCGCCCCCCGTCCCAACATCTGGTGTAGCTGTTCTTCAGTGTCCCCCTCTTTTGGGGCCCAATTCAGTGAGCAGCCAAACACTTTGCTAAAGTTAAACACACAGCTTTAAGGTGCCTTGGTTGCAAACGGAAAGTAAACCTCTCGTCCCTTCTCTCAGGGCTCCGCACACCGCTTCGCCCTTCCACCAAGATTTCTCATTCTTCAGTCACCTTCACCTAGAGCTGGTCAAAAAATGGGAACCTCTGTATTGAAAAACTTGGTCCTTTTTAATCAACTGTTTTTTTTTTTAATTTGAATTTTAAAAAGAAAAAGTTTTATCTTTACTCTCAGATCTGAGCTCCAGTCACAGCAACTGGGACCTTCCCTCCAGTCTTGGTGTGTCCCAGTTATCCCTGCTCCCATTCCCTCTGTTTTAGGGGTGTCAGAACTGAGGCAGTGCCCAAGGTCCATTCAGTCAGATCTGGGACCAGAACTCAGGCTTCTAATGTGGCAAGTCACATTCACTTACCCTCTACTTCACAGTGACTGTGCCGACAATGAGCTTGGCTGGACAGCCTGTCAGTCTACCGCCGCGCTCGCCTTCAGAGCCACGGCTAGAATACAGGATTCTGATTTTCAGCATTTCTCTGCTGTCCAACAAATAGTTTGTGTACCACTGACGGGGGCGTGTCATGTCCTCTCTCTTGTGGCTGGTCCATATGGAGGATAACAACAAACTACTGCTACCAGTTTCTGGTTTGGCTCAAGTCTGGGCGATAGACCTGAAGGGCCTGAGCTCCAACCATGCTGGTGGCCTACGGAAGGGGTCTGTGTGGTGCCACGTGATGAAATACCTGTATTTCAGTTTCTTTTTTTAAGAAGCCATGGAAATGAGACCCCGAAGCCATGCAAAAAGAATATCAAGATTTCAAACTCAAGGACTTAAAAGTGAGGAAGTGACAAAATTTCAGATTGCCAGTGCAGCCCTCATTGGCCCACTTTGTGCATAGGCACAATATTTAAACACATCCCGAGTTCTCGCTCACTGCAGCGACTGGACCCTGACTGCGCGGAGGGCTGCGAGAAGAGACTGGTTGTTCTCTTGCTTTTAAGACACTGGGCTGGAACTCGGGACAGCTGAGTTCCGTTCCTGCTGCTGTCCCAGATTCTCATGGGGTGCACCAGGGGGCTGAGTTGTGGTCGTACTGGACCCCTGAATTCCGACTTTTGAATGCTTCCCTTTGCAATCCGAGCAGGTTCCCGTGGGGTTGATGTTTTGTAGTCGAGGGAGGGTGCAGTGCGGGTGGCGTACAGGGGGATGTTTGTATAGATGTGTGTGTATAGGAGGATATAGATATACAGAGCTGAGGGGGCCTATAGGTTGGCTTAGCAGTCTGGGGCTGTACATATTTTTGTATATAATCCACTGACTTGGCTCCTGCTGTGAGGCATCTAAGAGCTGTAGACTAAGAATGTAAGACATTAAAACTGAGACCAGTAAAAGCCACAAGAAGAGCAGTGAAAAGCTCTCGCTCTCGCTCCCTCCCCCCCGCCGCAAACCGATCGATTTCCAGCTGGTTCGAGGGACAGGGAAAGTAGCAGGGGGAGCAAATGCACAAACAAGCAGAGAGGACGGTACAGAGCCAGACCCATTCGGCTGTGCAGAGTGACCTATATATCCGTGTGGTGGGAAATGGCTTCCTGGGGCCCTACCTGACACTGAATAGCAGACAGGGATGTAAGGAGAGGGAAGAGGTGGTATTGAGGGGCTCGGGTGCTTCACTCTCTGCTGGGTCCTGCGTGCTCGAAGTTTCCTCAGCTCGATGCCACCTCTGCCTGCCTGGGGGCGCAGGCAGGGCAGCAGCGAGATTCCTGCACAGTCCGGATCTATTCCCTTCAGTCGTTCTCAGCTGGCTGCCCTTCCGTCCTCGCCAGCCGTGCTCGGCCTCTTGAGCTCTGCTCCTCTCCATCTCCATTCCTATCCACCTACCCTGCCCTCTTCATCACTGCTCCTGTCCAGTCATGCTGAAACCCCCTGGGGCTTGTTCAGGGCAGTGCGGGGGCCTGAGATCTCGTTCGTCCGCTGACCTCACAGCCCTGGCAGACCTTACTTAGTCTTCCTCCCCTGCCTACCCCTGCAAACACCACCCTCCCTGGTGCTGAGCTGGTGACCCAGGAACCGTCTTCTAGAGCCATGCAACTGGCCATGGCAACCCCCGCCACTCCCTCCAGGACATTTCTCAGATCAATCCCTGTTATCCTGCCCAGCTAGAATGCTCGACCTGCTGCCTTGATTAGCCCCCCACCCCCCCACCTCCTCCTCCTCTTCCTCTTCCTCTCCAGTCTTCCTGCTGAGAAGCTAGAATTCGTCTGGCTTCAACTGGGAGCCAGTAGAAGTTGAAGCTAGATAAATACAGCCTGGTGATTTTGAACAGTGAGGGGAGTTAACCACGGGAACAGTTCCCCATGGGTCGTGCTGGATTCGTTATCACTGGCAATGTTTAAATCAAGACTGGCTGTTTTTCTAGCAGCTCTGTTCTGGGCATTACTGTGAGGCAGGACTGTGGCCTGGGTTACAGAGGGGGTCAGAGTGGTCCCTTCTGGCTGGTCTATACAGAACACAATGGGTGAGATCAGCTGCCTGTTAACTCTGATCACATTACTCTTCCCTCACCCTGGGGATGCCTCCAGGGACCTCCCTGTCCATTTCCCTCCACATCAAATTGCAGCTTCTCCTTTTCTGTCACAGCCCCACCCCTCTTGCCATGTTGTGCTGCATTAGAACAAGTTATGTTGAGCCGTTGTGTAATCCAGACCCACTTGGTGTGGTCTCCTCAGTGACACCTGGCGGTTGAGCCTACCATGGGCTGAGCACATGCAATAGAGGCTCATACACTAAGCTTCAGAGGTCCCGGTTCGACCCGATCACCAGTCCTGAGACCAGCCTCGTCGTAGTACTGAAGAACTGGGCGCAAACTCCACCAGCTCATCATCCCCCCAACCCTGAGCTCTTCCATTTTGAATGTTTGCTCCTGGCTTCTGCTGCTTCCAGGACTCCAGGGGTTAATGGCTGCCAGTGACAGCTTCAGAGAGACCTTGCCACTGCTCGCCCGCTGTCTGGAAGATTCATTTTTAAAGCTGTGTTTGGTAACGTCTTCGAAAGGGGCTGTCTGGCTCCTTCCGTGCTCTGTGTCTATAATCCCCAGCCCAGCAGCTGTTGGAGAGCAGTTAATTAGCAGTGCAACCTCCTCCTTGCTGTCCAGCGTCCAAACCGCTTGGTTTTCAGTTTAGGGGTCGGTGGCAGTGTTTAAACTCCTGCTAATAGCATTAGAAGTTTATCCCTCCGAACCAGGAAGCTGGGAAAGGCAGAGTCTCTCCTTAGCAGGAGGGGTGATCCCAGGCCTAAAGCCAACTGCTGTCTTTTGTACCCTTCATCCCTGGGTTTGGAGAGTGGACAAGGCAGGCAGCTCTCGTGCCAGCGACCCTGCCGTTCAAAGGAATCCATAATCCTTTAGACAATGCAGAGTCCATGGGGGAAGGTGACTGTGAAAGCCGCTGAGGCTGCCCATCGCTGTCCCTTCGCCATGTGCTGTCTAATCCAACCCTATGCGGATTTCCCACTGCCACCGGCGTTGTAGTGCCTGGGCTCCCAGCTCCTCCGATATGTCAACATGAGAGGATTCCCAAGTGAGGGGCAGCTCCGTTTCATCCCATTCCTCCTACACTGCATCATCCCTCCCTCCCGCCCCGGTTCACACCCATCAGCTCTTCAGATCTTCCCTGCTGGAGCCCGCCAGCCCCCTGGGTGTTTCAGTAGCTCGGCTCTGATCTCCCTGCAGTTTGCTGCACTCTGAGGCTGCCCGGGCCTGTGCTGATATTTACTCAGCGGGGCGGGGATGATCTCGCATGTGGGGCTGTGTCCGGGTCAGGCTCCTTCCATGACACACTGACATACCTCGACAGGGGTACACACACATTCACTGATGCACACAGAGAAGGAGTGACACACACCCAGGAACACTGGTGCTCACTCGTGTGCACATGCGCGCACACACACACACGCACTGTGTAGGCAAGACACTTCAGTCACTGTCCCTGTTGACACCTAGGAAAGGGCTTTTGAAGTACCCAGGCTCTGGCTCCCCTCACCACGGCTTGGTGAGATGCAGCAGGAGTAGCCCAAGCTTTCACTGTGCTGGGCCACCTGCAACACCAAGACACTTGGCCGCTCAGCA
The DNA here is from genome assembly GCF_003597395.2 of Chelonoidis abingdonii. Taxonomy (NCBI): domain Eukaryota; kingdom Metazoa; phylum Chordata; order Testudines; family Testudinidae; genus Chelonoidis; species Chelonoidis abingdonii. The sequence continues at coordinate 3,159,134 of NC_133771.1, read as the reverse complement.
AGCGTGTCCCGGAGGGTGACCTGCCCCCAGGCTTCACTTTGCCTGGCTTGACCTCCGCTGAGCGCATGGGATGCAACGATTCTTAGCAGACAATGAAGAGCCTAAAAGACTGGGGGGGGGGGAGATTTCGACCGCAGGGAGCAGAGCTCTGGGGGGCTCCCCCCCACATCAGCTTATCTAGTCTCCTCTTGAGTGGGTAACCGCCTGCGCAAAGGCCGCACAACAGCAGGACCTCCCGCCATCCCAGGATGTCTGGGCTTAAATACACAACCCCCTTCTCCCTGAATAGCTGAAAGGTCCCCAGGATGGAGGGCTCCCATGCTGAATATTAAAATCCCTGCCCTGGTCACAGACACAGATGGGAGGAGGCCTCTCTCAGCAGAAGAAGAACCGATGTGTGGATTCCCAGTGGGAGAGTCACCCCCACAGGGAGAGCAGCACCAGGCGGACACGCCTGTGCCTGTGCGTGCTCCCGCCAGCTACTCCCGCTCAGCCGGGTTGCCAGGGAGAAGGGTGCTGTCACCCCAGCGCCTGGCTACAGCTGGAGAGGGAGGTTCTCCAGGATAAGAGCCTCGGTCCACCTCCATTCTCCACACGCGTTGGCACGGCACGCCGTAGATTGTAATGGGGACCTGTTCCTGGATGTTGAGAGGCCAGGGCTGCCCTAGCTTGACCTACCCCCCTGAAAGATCCTCCACCTCCCCGTGCGGGCGGCTGGGGTGTGGCAGAGTGTGCGTCCCCACCCCACCTGTGGAAGAAAGCAGGGGGTGGCAGGAGCCAGCGTGGGCTGCTGGATTAGCTGTGAAGCTGGCGTCTAGGGTTCTGCACCCACTAGTGGCACTTGCTTCGTAGCTGTTCCCCAGAGGTGTGTAATGGGGCTAACCCCGCTCTGCTGACCGCCGGGGCAGGGTTGTGAGTGTGTCTGTGTGTGAGATGGAGCCAATGAGAGTAACAGCAGGCCCAGTGATCAGTAACGTGCTGCTACATTGATACCCAGGGCCCTTTGCCCAGAACCAGGGCTCAGGAGCCAGACAGGAAATCCAGTCTCCACAGCAGCCAGCCTCTGTACTTCCAGCCCCTCCCCAGCCTCTTCTGGGGAGGGGCCATGCCTTCCTGCTTGCCACAGAAAGCTAGGGGCCTGGCTCCAGCTGGCCTGACCTCCCAGACCCGTAACCCACCCTGCCTGAACCCAGACTCCTGCCTGGGGAGTCTGCCTGACTCCTCTCCGCTAGCCCCAATGTTGAAAGTCCTCCTGTGAGCCAGGTGGGTGAAACACCCTAGCACAGGCAGCGGTGGGAGGGGCACTAGACACAGCAGGGGGCGGGGCAGATTTTGGCATCCAGACCCCCTGCGTGCCATGAAACCCTGCTCCCCGGGGGCTGCCTGTGCAAGTGGGGTGGGAATGGATCCGTTTACCTAGTGTGGACAAACTAACGTTCCGCATGTACGAAGCTCTCCCCTCCCTGTCTCGTGAGGGCACCTTGGGCCTGACTGGCCCCATCTCAGCTCCTCTAATGTTTGTGCCACATGGCCCATCCCATCTTGGGAACCTGCCGCCTACCCCCACTGTGTCCTCAGTGTCCGCACCAGAGCCAGACTGCCGTATATGCTAATAGAGCTTGGCATGGATCCCGTCCCCAGGGGAAGGGAGGGTCCCTGTCAAAGACAGGCCCCTCCCTCTCCAGCTGTGGGGTGCAAGAGGATGAAGGCTCTGCTGAAGACAGCAGGCTCAGGCTGTGGCCATTTCCTGCAGAGGATAATTAACAGCACTAATTGCATTAGCTTTGCCCATGCAAGCAGGAGAGAGGGACCAGCGGAGCCTCTGTGCTTTGGCAAGAGAGAAAGGAAGAGGCTCGGTGAGCAGAGGCCGCGTGTGCACCCACAGGGTGAAGGTGTGGGACATGCTGTGGAACCTGACAGGAGCCTCCCCAGGGGAAGAGACAGGTGCAAGGATGAGAGATGGGCAGCACTCTCTGCTCCCCCGGGGCCAGGCGGGTGGAAAGCCCTGGCCTGCCTGATTACAACTCACATTGAAATTAGCCACAGTGACTTTCCACTCCACTTCCCTGGAGCTCCAGGAAATTCTGGATTGGAGTATGGAGGACCAGGGTGGGCAAAGTCCCTCTCTCTGGCTGTTTATAGCGAGCCCATCGGGTAGCAGCTGGAGCTCTGGGTTAGCTGATGCTCAGGGCTCATCTGGGAAGGTGAAGTGCAGAAGGCCTGGGAGAGAGGGGCAGCCGGTAACTGCAATCGGCCACACTGATCTGGGCCCAGATGGGATAAGACTGTAGCACGCTGAGGGTCTTGACCGTTTAAAGAACCACGCCACTCTGCTCTGAAATGCGAGAGGTTAATGGGCCCCTGTGTGTATCAGAGTCCTGGCTGTAGTGTCTGCCTTGCATCTGTAGTGCCCTTTCCTCCTCCACTGGCCTTGCAGAGCTGACAGGGACGGGAAAGGCAGCTAGCATCTGTGCCCACGTGCATGCCCCCTACATCCCTGCAAACTCAACTGCTGCTAGGCAGCCTGTGCAAACCTGCTGTAGGCAGTGGGGCTGCAGAGGTGGGGAGGGTCACGGGGGCAGAGTGTTAAGGGGCGGGGGCTGGGCGGAGCATGAAGGGGTGGAGGCTGGGCAGAGATCCCGGGGGTGGAGCATGAAGGGGCGGGGGCTGGGTGGAGCATGAAGGGGAGGGGGCTGGGCGGAGATCCCAGAGGCGGGTCCATGTGGTGATCAAATGGGGGCATAATTTGTATGTGATGGTTCGCAATATGGAAACAGACCCTTACACTCCTCTAGACCCCAGCCCTCATTTCCTGCCTCCCCTGGCTGCTCTCCTGATTTCCCCGGTGCTGTTTGGGGCAAGCCTGTGGCAACAGGAGGGAGTCCATCCTGGAATTCCTGGCACCAGCCCTCCTGGGAAATCATTCCCCAGGCCCAGGTTCAAAGTTGCAGCTTTTTGCGCATTGTGCCGTGATCTGCACACCAGTAGGGGAAGGGGGATGTGGCCAGCTGGTCAGACTACAGGACAAGGTGTCGGATTCTGTTCTTGTCTCTGCCACGGGCTCTTTGTGTGGCACTGGGGAGCTCTCACGCCTCTCTGTGCCTCAGTTTCCCCATCTGCACGCTGGCCTGCCCCCATCCCCAGTGCAGGGCTGAGGGGTTTAATTCCCTCAGGTTTGCAGGGTGCTCAGCGATCCTCAGCTGGAGGGGGCTGGGCTGGAGAAGGGCAAAGTGCTGCCATTCCCACGTCCAGCAGGACACACAGGCTCAGGTGCCACATTCCATCTGGTGGGGCAGCTGCTCTGCATCCTGTAGCACTCATGGAGCTAAGCAGCTGTTCAGAAGGAAGTGGGTTAGAAAATGTCCCTGACTTTGCGCCAGCACCTCAGGGATGTGTCATCACCGAATCCCAGGGTCTGACACACAACGGGACATTGTCTGCGGTTCTCTGTCCCACAGCCACTCGGGCAGGGATGGGGCCCCAGGCAGGCAGTGTGCTCCCTGAGGAGGGGGCGCTCTCTGCCCATTCCCCATCAGCACACCAAGAGAGGCCACCCACTCGTGCACCCATGGCACAAATCCCTGGGGGGGATTGTTCTACGAGCGGAGCCTGGCTCCAGGACCCACTGCAGGCAGGGAGAGAATCACCTCGAACAGGAGCAGGCTTGGGCTGGCGTTGAGTGGCCCTGTGCTTCTGTCCTGTGGCCCTTGGCATAGAGGGCAGGCGGGAGCAGTTCCGGTGCTGCCATCTGTTACAACAGCCCCAGGCCAATGTAAACTGTGCCTGTTTCCTCAGTGCATCCCCCACCTCCCTTCTAGGCCGTGGAGAGCTGAGCAAACTAGACCGCCTGCGAGCCGGAAGGCGAGGAGCAGAGATGGGAGGGGGGACTTGAGACAGGGGAGACGGGCAGAGATAGAGCGTGTGACCATTCCCGAATGTCACTGCAGACCAGAGTCTCGGTGTGACCAGGGAGGTTAGGACCCTGCAGCGGAGGAGGGAACAGGAACACGCCTGGTGCTGGTACTGAGCAGAATGGATGTTCCCTGGGACTCTGGGCTCAGTGTCTAAAAAGCCAAGCTAGTGGCCAGGCAGGTCACTGCTAATAAAGAGTGAAACCTGCTCCAGGGATCAAAGCAGCCCCGTGCATGAAGGCGAGCACCCCCCCAGTACAAAGGTCAGTGGCATCATGCTGCCTAGCCTGGTGCTTTAACCACTAGACCATCCTATCTCTTCTGTCAGAAAGCGAAAGGACTCTAAGTCCCCTGCTTGGCACCCCAGGCCCTCGGTTAATGACCCGTCAGACCCATTGGTGGTGGTGATCACCTGCCATTTGAATGGCATCCCGATTCTTCCCCTCTGACCTTCCACACTCCATTGCATCAGCAGCATTGCCTCCCCAGCCCTGCCGAGCTCCAGCCATGGCCACCCGGGGACAGTAGGAAACAGCCAAGCAGGCCCAGATAAGGCCAGGCAGGGAGAAGGGTTCCCTGCCGCGGGAAATAGGGCAGAGGCAGGGGAGGGAACGAGAGCTGCCCCTTGTGTGTCTCTGCTCTGCCAGTGCCTGGGCTGCGTGGCCCAGAATGTCGCTGGCGATGGGCAGTGTTCTTGCTGGAGCAGCCCTGGCTGTGTCCTGGGAACCCCCCTGTGGCCCGGGAATCTGCCAGGAGAGGGGCCCTGGGCCCAGGGAGCTCCCTTTCTGCCAGTGATACGACATGGGGACTGGCAGCTATGGGGTGGGGTCAGGGATTGGGCTATGGGGCCTTTCACCTCTGAGAGCCACCGGTTCCGATCCAGCCCCATGTCTGGTGGGACTGACAGGCTTAGCGGAGCGGGAAATGGGGCCTTTCCCCTCAAGGTCCTGGGCAGGGGGACTAGCCCATTCGGGGGGCTGGAGCAAAGAGAGACAGGGTCCCGCCTCGGGTCGAAGGGGTGACTGGCTCAGAGGGAGTGGGGAATGGGAGACTGGGTTGTGAGGGTGGAACTGGCTGGCTTCTGGGACTGGAGCTGGGACTTAGAGCTGTTCACCTCCACCCATTCTCCTCCAGCCCTGTGACTGAAAGCTAATTTCAGTCTGAGCCATGTGGTGTCCTGGGAGAACCAAGTTGAAGAGGGGGCCATATCCAGTCCCCAGGGGACCAGTATCCACATCACAAAATCCCCACCGCATCGGGGGCCCTCGTTGGCTGTCAGCAGCATCGCCTGAGGGGGCTGTGGAGAGTCTCGCCCTGTGAGAAGTCCCTCTGGCCAGGCCGTGGGCGCGGGAAGCTTGCCTGGCCACAGCCCATGCTGGCCCATCCTGTTCTCCGGCACTGAATTCGCCACAGAACCCTCAGGGCAGAATATCAGTGGGGCCAAGGGGATGTTCTGAGCTGTGCACAGCACTTCCTGCTGGTGACCCCACCCACTCAGGGACAGAGGCAGGGTTAGGGAAAGTGTCCCAGAGAGTGGGGTACAGAAAGATTCGGTAGCTGGATCTCTCATCTCATCCTCCTGGAGTTTAGTTCCCTGCTCTGATACAAGACGGAAAAGCCTCACTGGAGGCTGCGATGCAGAGGGGATTCTTTACATCATGCTGTCTGTCACTAAAATGCAGCCACTTCTGGGGCATACCGTGGAGCCACTTAACAGCCACACAACAGTGTGGGAGAGTGTCACGGAGTCTGGCCCTGCACCCCTCTTCCTGGGACCCACAGTGACTTTTATCCAGCCAGTAAAACAGAAGGTTTATTGGACAGCAGGAACACAGGTTACAGCAGAGCTTGCAGGCACAGTCCGGGAGCGCCCTGTCACTTGGTCCTCGATACACCGGGTCCAGGTGTGCGCCATACAGCTAGGATCCCGAATTCCCCCATTAGCCCAAACCCAAACTGAGTCTGCTCTCCCTCCTCCGGCCGCCAAAAAAAAACCCTTTGTTCTCTTCTCCAGTGCCGCCGCACGCAGTATCCCCCTCCTCCCCTGCCCGGCTCACATACACACACCTGACTACCTGTCCGCTCACGCTACAGACATCTCCTGCTTTCCCGTTCCCTACAATCAGACAGTCCCTACTCCATCACATCTCTCCCCCCTTCGGAACTGAACTGAGCGGGGTCACTCTGCCCAGTGACCTGGGAAGTCAGGGCCCCTCTCCGGACAACGCGTCGCTATCAGTTTGGTGTCTTACTTTTTCCCGCACATGGACCACGTCATGTCATAGCCTTGCATGGGAGCAGGCCTCACCCTCAGATGCTGGCATTGCTCCTTTCATCTGGTCAGCCAGGTCAGGGAGAGGGTCGTGTACCACGGTGAAATGTCGCCCAAAGAGATATGGCTCTAGCTTCTATAAGGCCCACACTCATGGCCGATTCCTTCTCGATGGCCCGCGTAGTTTTGCTCCGGGTAGCAGCTTCTTACCAGGGTAACACGATGGAGTGTCTCTCCCCTTCTTACATCCTCACTGCATTAAACCTGCCCCCAGCTCCCGTGTCTGAGCGCGCGGACACATAAGGGTTTGTCAATATCTGGGTTCACCAGAACTGAGGCCATCTGACCAGAGCCTCCTCAGCGCCAAACGGAAAAGCACTCCTGGCACAGCTCGGCCAGATTACTTGTCTGCTAACCCCTTTTTGCACAAAGTTCCAAGTGATAGGGCCGGCTATGGTGGCTAGAAGTGGGGCACGAAACCTTCGATAGTACCCAGCCGCCATCCCAATAAAGCCTGGACCTGCTTCTTGAGC
>NC_133771.1:3099676-3142155 GCF_003597395.2 Chelonoidis abingdonii | reverse complement strand
CTTTGCTTTCTGTTACTGGAATATTAACTTGCTTGTTTTTATACAGAATCTTCCTAATTAAAGACCAAAAAAAACCACCCATGCTTTACAACAGAAGAGAGAGAAAAGAGAGAAACTTTCACCAGAGGGTATTAGGAATGAGGATGCTATGGTTGTGAAAATATGAAGAATGTTGCTGCCTTTCATCTGAGTTATGGGGGGAACAGTCTGAGACATAATTGGGAACCTAGCCTGTAACACCTTGCAATAAAAATCTCCAGTACATATCCTGTAGAATTGCTGATTATACTGTATCTTCTATATATTTAAGCTTAATGAACTTTTCTATAACTATTTGTTCTGCACTCATATTTATATTTCAGAAGTGTGACCTTGTGGTGTGAATATGTATAAGATACCTAAGCAATTGATACCAACCAACTTCTAGTTATTTTAGGCTGTGACTACCCCCATGCGCTATTTACTATTGTAGTTAAATGGTTATTAAGGGTCATAAGGACACTCTATTTCTATGATTCATATTCTACACCCAGAATGGAAGAACTCTTAGTAAAGTGAAGAACTAAACATCATTTACACTCACTTCCCCCTAATTCATGAGATGGCATGGTCAATGGTTTATTAGGGGAAAAAAGCTCGTATGTTTCTTCTAATTAGAGTGCTGTTGCAAGTGGAAGGTGCCATGAAACTTCTGAAACTCCTGTCCCAAAAGAAATTGACAGATCTTGAAGCCAAATCAGACTGCATTAGTCAGATCACAGTCTAAGACATTTATTTCCACCTACATTGATATGGATATCCTCAAGCTTTGCAGAGCATGATCCACACATGATGGAATTGGAGATACACCATGATTGCTTCAAGAATTTTTGAGAGGCTGTCTCAGAAATTTCTCCACCTCTAAGTATAATATAGTCATATCACAGCCCGGTACCATGCTCCTTCCTCAACTCCCAGAAGCAAGCATCTGCAGCACAGCAGCTGGCTAGAGAATTATTTGTGCTTGATAGCATTACGCACAAGACGTTCCATTTAGTTATATTATTGTGCAGGTGCACATGTGTGATAAGTAAGAGCCTGGATGTGTCAATAGATACTGTTTCACTTGCTGTGTTGCATAGGAGACGAATTCTAGATTAATGGATTTTGGTGATTAAAAGAGAACTTACAATGATAAAGTAATCCATCGTAGACCTAAGCATCAAGACAAAGGAACGCTCACCCCAAATAATTTCTGCATCCAGCAATAACTTGCTGTCTTTTAGTTATACTGTACCTTTTGTTAAAAGATATCCAGTCTTTATTTAAAAAAACTCAAGTGAATGAGGAATCTACCACATCCTTTAAGAAAAGTTGTTCTGAGATGGTAATTACTCTTCACTAAAAATCACCGCTATCATTTTGAGGTGGTTGTCTTAGCTTTACTGCCATCCATTTGGACTGCTATGCCCTTTGTTCTTGTCCAGGTCAAGAGCTGTGTACTCGACGCGTCCTTCACTACGGCTATCATATATCTGATCTTACATAAACTCGGATAACGCACCGCAACTTGGCCCAATCCTCTGAATTGTCTAGGTCCCTCTGTATCCTATCCCTACCCTCCAGCATATCTACCACTCCTCCCAGTTTAGTGCCATCTGCAAACTTGCCGAGGGTGCAGTCCACGCCATCCTCCAGATCATTAATGAAGATATTGAACAAAACCAGCCCCAGGACCGGCCCCTGGGGCACTCTGCTGCCAACCAGACATGGAGCCATTGATCACTACCCATTGAGCCCGACGATCTAGCCAGCTTTCTATCCACCTTATAGTCCATTCATCCAGCCCATACTTCTTTAACTTGCTGGCTTATGAGGCTTGCCTCCCACTGCTGGGAAAGACAGGCGTGAGCCCAAGGGCTGCTACAATCCATGGGGAAGTATGGTGAGCACTGTGAGGCGGGGCCGGTCGTCTTGGAGCAGGAGGCTCTGAGTTTTTGCCTTGCTGACGTCTGTAAAATCCCCTTGCCGCTGCGTGGGGCCAGGCTGAGAGCTATAATCAGGGCTGGCTCCAGCTTTTTTGCCGTCCCAAGCAGCTAAGAGGAAAAAAAAAAGCCGTGATCAGCGGCACTTCAGCAGCTGCTCCCTCACCGCTTCACTCTTCGGCAGCAATTCAGCGACAGGTCCTTCCCTCCGAGAGGGACTGAGGGACCGGCCGCCGAATTGCAGCCGAAGACCTTCCATGGGCCGCCCCAAGCACCAGCTTGCTGCGCCGGTGCCTGGAGCTGGCCCTGGCTGTAACGCCGCTGCAGCCACACAGCCGCTCCCGCGCCCCGACGCCGACTGGCTCAAGTGGACTCACTGCTCACAAGGGGTATGTGTCTGCTGGGGCTGGGGCGAGCCCGGGGAGAGACTGAGTTCAGCCTCTATAAAGAGCAGTGTGGATGTTGCCACACTGGCGGCAGCTTGGGCTAGTCACCCACTCCAGCCCTCGGCATCGGAGCTCAGGTGACTATGAGCCGCTGGCGCACTGTCCACGCTGCCACTCGTACTGTCTCCTTGGGCTGAGCAGGCTCCGCGCTGCAGTAGAGACCTACCCATAGATCTCGGCATCGGAAAGCTCCAGCCTGCATTTCCCTCGACTCCCTTTACTCCCTTTCTCAGCATGTAGCCCCCAGGCGGCTGCAATATTTCGGAGGCTGGATGGGACCATTACAAGCGCCAGCCAGACCTTCTGCATAGCCCAGGCCAGAGGATTTCTGGAAATGGAGCTGCTCCCTCCAGCCCCACGTTGCCACACGTGGTATTTTCATATAGGTGGCAGCAGCTGCCCTGGCTTGGACTGGTGCTGTGGCAATCTCAGCCCTGCTGTCAGTCCCTGGCAAGGAGCTAGCCTGGCTCCCATCCTCTACTTTCTTCTCTGCTGTGCCAAGCCAGCTTGTGGGAGCTTGGCTTCCTCATGTTGCTGAGGGTAACTGCTCCCTCGAGGCCCAGGCACTAGCATCTGCTGCCAAGGAGCTGCCAGCGGAGGGACGGGCCATGCTATAAAAGGTGCATGAAGAGTGCGTTCTGGGGAAGAGATTGCGCAGCTGAGAGCCTCGCCAGGAATGACACAATGGAGTCCCAGAGGTGCGTGAGGCCAGCAGTGGGGTGCTGACAGCAGCAGCTTGCTGGGAAAGGTTCCCCAGCCAGGCTGGAGTGGGCTTCCTATTAACCCATATGCCCCTGGAGACCTGAGTTCAAAATCCTGGGCTGTGCTCCCAGCAGTGACCGCAGGGTCTCAGAGGGTGCGGCAGGGCAGGAGAGAGGAGCATTGCCCGAACTGCAGGGCAGAGGGAGGAACCCAGGGCTGGCAGAGCACAAGGCTGAGAGTTGGTATTGAGGCAGAGCTGGGACTGAAGCGGCAGAGGGTGCTGCTGGCTGGCACTGAGGAGTGTCGGCCAAGCCGCAGGAGGCCTAGGATGTGAGCTGTGGGCTGCGTAGCTCGGATCTGGGGCTGGAACATGTGCCCAGAAGTATGTGCAGAATGCTGGAGCTCACAGGCGTACAAACGAATCAGAGACTAGCTATGCAATGAGGGCAGAGCCGTTAAAATGAGGGGGTGCCGGTAACAGTCCATCCCTGCAACTCTGTGCTTGTAGGATGGCCTCCCACAGGGGCAGCCAGCCAGGGCAGTCTGAATGCTCCCAGTTGTGTGGCAGGGGATACAGCTGTTTGTGCACCTCTTCCTCAGGTCCTGCAGCAAAATGTCATCTGTCCCCTTGCTCCCCCAGAGTCTGCACTGATCCCAGTTCTGTCCTGTCCCAGCATTCGCTTGGGGAGGGAGCTGAGCTCAGAGCTGGCTAGGTGAAGGATCATCCTGGCTGTTCCCACCCAGCTGCTCCAATCAGCATCACAGCTCTGCTGGTTTGGAGCTGTTTGCATTTCATATGCAAACCTGTTATCAAGTTGCAAGGCTGTGACACCCCATCCCACCTCCCAAGAGTCCTCTAGCTGCCTGTGCTGCTCTGGCCTAGGTTTTTCCCCACTGCTTTGCATCTTTGATATAATCCATGAGGGCGTTTCAGCCACCCGGGGCCCTAGAGAAGGTTGATTGTGGCCATGGGACAGTTACCAAGATGGATTCAGCACCGAGGGGGCTGGATTGTAATATTAAGGAGAATGGTCTGTAACACCCCAGCATGAACACAAAGGCAATAGGACCCATCTAGCTCCATCAGGCCCTGTCCAGTCCCTGATCCTCCAAGCAGCCTGGAATTCCCTTCACGCTCTTTTGCCAGATGCCTGTGGAACATGTGACCTTCCAGAACCCAGACTTCAGGGGGTTTTTTGAAGGGAAAGGGGCCACCCACTACTACAGGTCCCAGCCCAGCAACCCCGTAGATGTCTGCCACTTGCTGCATCCCCTCCAACTCCTCAGTTCCTTTCCTTGGGCCACTTCCCTGCAGCCCCAGCACCCTCTTCGCCTTTGCCTCAGGGCTTCAGCCTGCAGATCCTAGCAGCCTGCCAGGGGCTGTCTTTAGCTTCCCTGGTCCCTGCCTGCAGCACTGCTCTGTCCAGGATATTGTCTGTCTTCAGCCTGCAAGGTAGCCAGTCCTCCTCCCTCCTCAAGCTCCAGGGAGCAACTGAAGCTGCTTTGCCCTGCAGCTCTTATATGGGCCTGCCCAGCCTTGATTGGCTGTTCCTCACAGCCCCTCTCTAATTGACTGCCTCTTGCACAGCCTCCCTAGGGCTCTATTAACTCTTTACAGGCCAGTGTGGGGAAGACACTCCATCACACTGTCCCTTGCTGAAAACTTGCTGAATCAAATCAGCCCTTCCAGTTAATGATGAAGTAGACTTAAGCCCTCCTCCAGCCCCTCAAAATTACATCCTGTTTGCTCTGGATTCTTGCCCCAGCGGCCTCCATCAGACTGGACACTCTGAAAAAGGACACCTGAAATATGACCCAGCTTGGCTAAATCTACCCATTGCCAAATATTTTGGCAGATAAATGCCAGAAAAGCAGGATTTTGGATTCTGATCCTGCCTCAATGGCACCAGTGAATCAGGAGTAACTCCACTGAACTGAATGAAGGTGCATTAGTATAAAACGGATCCAAACCAGGCTCCATGGGCCTCATTCTCTGTTGTCCTGCACCTGCCACAGTCATTGATAAAGGGGTATGAAACGCTGCCAGATCAGAGCCTATTTTGCCCCAGTGTAAATAATTACACAAGATACAAGACAGCGGAGATCTGGGCCTTTAGTGTTTTCCATCCTGATAACTTCCCAAAACTGTGCATTTTGAAAAAGCATCTTAAAAGTGCAGTTCTCTTATGGTTTGGCAGCAGTGCAGATAGGCCATACTTTTAGCCAAAGCTATTTTTAAGATCATTTCAAACTTTCTTTCCATGCTGACATGTAGATGGGGCCATGAATAGAATGGACCAGTGTTACAACGGGATGAGATATCTGAAGTGGTCTTCTAGGGGGTCTTACTGTGTTCAATTTCCATTTGGATTCTGGTTCGTTCTGCAGCTACACAGACTGGGGCTATGATCTTGGCAGATCTCATGCACTAATCGATGTTATGCCCACTTAACAGTTGGATGGGACTCCTAGGAAGGATGGTGTTGATAATTCTGTAGGTGATGCTCTTCCATCAGGACAGAGACGTTCACAAGGATGGTAGCATCAGGTGCTGCTTTGCTGTAGGTGACATCTTCTAAATGAGGTATGAAATCAATGTTCCGATCACTCTTGGCCTTTATGGATCCCATGACATCTTTCTCAAGAGTGACGTGTTACCCCCAAGACCTTGCCAAATTCCAGCGTGTTTGTTTGATTACATTCTGCCTCCTTAAAGTCTGCTGGTGATTCCAACTGGCCGGTGATCTGCAGTCTAGGGATCCTTCTAGGCTTTTGTGTAGCACCGCTGCAGATCCTGGCCTCTATCGTCTCTGTGTGGGCCACATTTTGGAGGGGGCACCCAGAGCTAGGAATGGCTTCTTCTAGGTACTGTACTGTGGAAATTTAAAGAAACAAGGCTACCAGTTAGCGTCACATATGGGGTTGTTTTCTGTGGCATGGATATTTCAGCAGACATGCCGTTCATGCAGGAGGCTGAAGGCCTTTCACGCTCATTGCCAGCGGCACCTACTGAGTATAAGATGGTTTGACTTTATCAGTAATAGGGATGTGTCACTGAGAACTGGTCTTGAGAGATTTGATCATCATTGGCCACCATCGGCTGCCCCTTGTTGGTCATGCCGCCCCACTCAGAGACAGTATCTGAAGATCAGACTTGAGGTCAGGAGAGGACACTGGCTGGTCATTGAGTGGTAGTGGTCACAGGATTAATCACAGATCAGTCATAGCCATGTGGAGCTCTTAGATGCCTGGAACAAAGCCATGCCATGTGGTCATGGACACTCCATGCTACAGATTTCTGCCATCCCAGCATGGTGGTGGTGGTGAAGTTTAAGGATGCTGCATGGCTTAGGCACAAGGTGGGCATGTGATTGCATGGTGACTTGCCCAGTCTGGGATGGGGACACAGTGGGTCCTCGTTGGATGAGAAGTTCTAAATCTATTCCCATCGCTACTGCCGCCTCGCCGGGTGATATTGGCATGTGACTGTATGTGCCTCTCTGAACCTCATGGGAAGCAGAAACTGTCAGAAGCCTCCATGCAGAAGTAATCGTTTGAGTCCCAAATTCCTTACTGAATGCATGTAAGTGCTTTGAGGGTCTCGCAGGGAAGCCCCTAGTGAGCGGCAAAGCAGTACTCTGGCATTGCCAGCGGATGGTGCCCTGCCTTTCAGGTGCTTGCAGAGCCGTCAGTCACTCTCAGTCATTTCCTTCGCTAAAATCCAGTGAGTGGAGATGGGGGCTGGCCCCTCCCATAGCAGCTCCCTCATCACCTCCACTCTCCTCAGGGAACTTTCCTCAGTGTTTATCCTTCCGTTCCTCCGCTGCAGCTGAAGCCCATTACTGCTTCTGCCCTCCTTGTCGCTGAACGAGAACAGCTGGCTGATCCCTGACATTCTCATGCCCCTTTGCACTGAGCCTCTTAGCATTTTCCTGCTGGTTACAGGTCTCCGACTTCCCATCCCGGCCTCAGCCCGACTAGCAGAATCGTCACCTGGCATCTCTTCTGCACGATGCCTTAGAAAATGCAGCTGTGAACAGTTATTCATTATTGGTATTTCATTGTAGGCATGTTAAGCCTTTTTCAGCAGTTTTTGTGAGTCACAAGAGGCCAGGCTCCTGGGCTGAGACCTGGTTACTGTCTCCCCCACAGGCAGGGCCCGAACACTTGTTGAGTTGCTAACTCCATATTCAAGTGACTCGGAAAGTAACTTCTAGGGCCTTATCAGCAGCTGACAGTAGCTAAGTGAGCTGATCAGAAGCAGGCTGAATGAGGCACTGAAATGCTTGAAAGGAGCTACGGCAGATTAATGAAAACCATACTTTAAAAAACAAGGACAAGACATTTCCTTAACCAGGTCACCCGGGACACCCTGAATCTGAAAAGCCCAGCGTGCGTTTCACCTTTTCAGCTGAATGTGCTTATTCCTCCCTCTCTCCTGCTCTGCACACAGCCAGGCTGTGTCCCGATCCTGACCTCCTCCTGCAAGAGCCAGCATTTCCCTCTGGCCTCACAGCCAGGCCTCTTTATCTCCCAGCTTGGTAACTGTAACTTCCCTCTCCCTGATGTCCAGCCTGCACCACTCCATTCAAAACACTCAGATCATCTTCCTGTTCCATTAGTCCAGCAGCATCAGTCACCCTTTGAATCCCTCTGCTTACTCCCCATTGCATGGCATCAGGTGCAAGTTCTTGTCCTCGTCTCCAACGTGGTAGCAATGGAGCAAGCACTCAAGGTGCCAGGCTCAGGGGTCTTTGCCTCCACGTCAGCTAACCCTGCTCAGAGCAGTTTTTCATGGCCTGGTGATCCAAACCCTCGAGCCCAGTACATGCTGAACGCTGTCGTTTCCAGTGCAGATATCCCCTGAACAGGGTTCCCCGGTCTCTTTCTGCATCCCGATATGGCATTTGCTTTTCCATGACAACGTCACACTGGACTGTCCCCATCCGCCCCACCCCTCTGAATGGTGGTGCTGCACCTGCCATGATCTTAGTGCATTTCACTCTTCCTTCCCATGGGACTCTGACTGATTAATTTCTACCACAACTGTGCCTCATGGCCCTGGGCCCCAGGGTGCTAGGCGCTGGGCAAACACACAACAAGACTTTACATGTGTCTGGACTGGGAGGCCCAGAAAGTCCTAAGTTGTAGTCTCTACTCTGCCACTGCCAAGTCACTTAGCCTAACATTTTCAAAAGGAACCAGTACTAATTTGGGGGGGGAGGGGGGCTAACCTGCTTTGTGAGAGGAGATGAGCATCTCTGATCCCAGCTGAAGCCAATGGCAGCTTGTGACGAAGTGGGACTGTTCTTAATGTTTCCTCTGAATAGTATGTGGGTTCCTCAGTTTCCCCTATGCATTTCTTAAGTCTCCAGCGTGCATAAATGGCTGACACACTGTATCTTGGCAACAAATGGCTGGGGCCCTTCCCCCTGCAAGGGAATAGCTAAAGGTGAACAAAGAGATCAGTAAAAGCAGCAAAGAATCCTGTGGCACCTTATAGACTAACAGACGTTTTGGAGCATGAGCTTTCGTGGGTGAATACCCACTTCGTCAGATGCAATGGTACAGAGCGTTTGAAAATTCAGCTAATAGTCATCAGGGGTGCCAGACAGAGTATAGGGGGATGTTAGTATTTTGACATTGGATAGCGCATAACACATGCAGTCTGCAGTATCCCCAATGGGGGGGTTAAGGTGGATGAATCAAGGTGCAGTCAGCAAGCAGTGAGGGTACATCGCTCATACAGGAATTACAGGTAATCATAGGTATAAATAAGTGGGCCGAGTAATGAGGATAGGATGACCCTCATAGAGTTCAGGTGACCCCCTGGCCCAGGAAAGAAACAAAGGCCAGAAAGGAGGGGCTGGAGGGGTTTTCAGTTTGGAGCTGGCTGGGGACGGGAAGTGAGGGCAGACGAGGGTGTCTGGCTCGCTGGGCCCCAGAATGGACCTGGCTGAGGGGTCCTGTTCTCTCTATCTACAAGCTCCGTTTTAGACTGTGTTCCTGTCATCTAATAAACTTCTGTTTTACTGGCTGGCTGAGAGTCATGTCTGACTGCAAAGTGGGGGTGCAGGACCCTGTGGCTTCCCCAGGACCCCGCTGGGGCAGGCTCGCTGGGGGAAGCGCACGGAGGGGCAGAGGATGATGAATGCTCCAAGGTCAGACCCAGGAGGTGAAGCCGTGTGAGATTCTTGCCCTGAAGACAGTCTGCTCCACGGGAGAGGAGGCTCCTCAAAGTCCTGACTGGATTTGTAGGGAGCAGTTCCAGAGCATTGCCCAGGGACTCCATGATGCAGCTGCAGATGGTCAGCAGCACATTTCTGAATCTCTAGGTGTCTAGAGTTGGGCATCCCAAAATGGAAGCACCCAAAATCCACAGCCAGTTTTGAACATTATGAGTGGTATTTTCAAAAGCACGTACATGACTTTCAGTGGGACTTGTGCTCCTACATCTCTCGGTCATGTCTGAAAACCCAACTGTTTGGCCAGCACCTCTGTGCCTCAGTTTCCCTATCTGTATATGTGGGTAGTAAAGACCTATCTCAAGAGGGATGGAGGGAGGTTAATGAGATAATGTTTGCATATGATTTGCAAATGGCAAGTTCTGTAGCAATGCTCAGCGTTCTGACCAGTTTCAGCCCATTGTTCCCCATCAGCAAGCTGGAGCGGGATATGCATTCTGTCCTTCAAAGTAGCTGCGATCCCTCCTGTCTTCCTACCACCCACAAAGCTGATCGGTCCCCACTCTGCTCCCCCCTCCAAGGTGGTATATTCCACTTGCCACAGCAAGAAGCTGCAAGGTCAGGTGGCCATCCCCCCTTGTTAGCCCGTGGCTCCTTTCCTGTGTGTGCATGTGAGAGAAATGCTCTGATTCGTCCTCATCTCCTTTCTTCTCCTGCCCCTAGGCGATGGAGAGCAAGCTTCTGATAGGAGGGAGGAACATCATGGACCACACAAATGAACAGCAGAAGATGCTGGAGCTGAAGAGGCAGGAAATCGCTGAGCAGGTAAAGACTCTGCTTTGGGAGATGGCTGAGCAGGGCTGACACGGGATAGGAAACATAAGAACAGCTCTACTGGGCCAGACCAAAGGTCCATCTAGCCCAGTGTCCTGTCTTCTGACAGTGGCCAATGCCAGGTGCCCCAGAGGGAATGAACAGAACAGGGAATTGTCCAGTGATCCATCCCCTGTCACCTAATCCCAGCTTCTGGCAAACAGAGGCTAGGGACACCATCCCTGCCCAGCCTGGCTAACAGCCATTGAGGGACCTATCCTCCATGGACGTATCTAGTTCTTTTTTGAACCCTGTTCTAGTCTTGGCCTTCACAACATCCTTTGGCATCATCCAGAGGTCCCTAAAGACTTGTGCTGGCACCATCATTGATGTCAGATACTGGCAATAGATGATGCTTGAATCAGTTGTGTATACTGCATATATGTATGATAGGTCACAGTTCCTTGGTGAACTTGACAACACATATGGTCCTGAGTAACTGAGTCATATAGTTAGGTGATCTGTATAAAAGGAGTTGTCAGGCGCAGTCCAGTTCCCAATGGACAGTGCCCAGATACCAAAGTGATGGGCACCCAGCAAAATACCACCGCTCAGACAGAATGCACTGCAAACCCAATTTAGGAGCTGTGTTTAGACTCAATCCACATAGGTGGTATCGCCATTTGATGCCATCCGTAGTGCCAAGGCAAGCATGGGACAACAGAAGCCATACACAAGTACAGCTGCTTCATTCTGTCCCTGGCTTGGTGTAGCTTGATTCAAGGAGATCTCGTTGTAGTGAAAGGGAAGGTCTGTAGGCTTTGGCGTGACTCATCTCGAAAATCCATTGTCTCTGAGCCAAGACAGTGAATGTGACTGTGAGTTGTGGCGGTGTTGGCTGTGCTGTGGGCCAGGAAGGGGCTACCAGCTCACCATCAGATGCGAATGACTTTCAGTCACTACAAGCCCAGTCAGCCATTGGACTGGACACCCTGAGATGAAAGGCTCCAAATCACATGCCCAAATGCAGTCCCCCTCCATTGTAAAATTTGCATATAACTACCCATCATGCTCTGCAGGCCAGCAAGATGATTTTGATGGGGGTGAGGTTGTTCCTGTTACTGACTCAGTTGGGTTTTGTGTTTTTCCCGGATGCAGAAACGTCGAGAGCGGGAGATGCAGCAGGAGATGCTGCTGCGGGATGAGGAGACCATGGAGCTGCGGGAGACCTTCACGTCTCTGCAGCAGGAAGTGGAGATCAAAACCAAGAAGCTGAAGAAGGTGAGAGGCTGCCTGTGCTGGGACACAGCTGTGGGGAACCAGTCTCAGGCTAGGTTTCTTTTTAATGACACTACAAGGTGAATTTACTGTTGTTCTGAAACTGGGAGGAGGGTTTCAGAGTAGCAGTTATGTTAGTCTGTACCCGCAAAAAGAACAGGAGTCCTTGTGGCACCTTAGAGACTAACAAATTTATTTAAGCATAAGCTCTCGTGGGCTACAGCCCACTTCATTGGATGCATGTAGGAAGATACATATATACAGAGAGAACATGAAACAATGGGTGATATAGGCCATCATGTGCCAGTAATGCCCCTCTGCTATGTACATTGGCCAAACCGGACAGTCTCTACGCAAAAGAATAAATGGACACAAATCAGACGTCAAGAATTATAACATTCAAAAACCCATCGGAGACACTTCAACCTCCCTGGTGTCTCAGTTACAGACCTAAAAGTCCCAATATTACAACAAAAAAAACTTCAAAACCAGACTCCAACGAGAGACTGCTGAATTGAATTAATTTGCAAATTGGGCACCATTAAATTAGGCTTGACTAAAGACTGGGAGTGGATGGGCCATTACACAAAGTAAAACTATTTCCCCATGTTTATTTCCCCCCCCCCCACACACACACACGCAGTTCCTCACATCTTCTTGTCAATTGCCGGAAATGGGGCATTTTCATTACCACTAAACAGTTCTTTTTCTTTCCTGCTGACAACAGCTCACCTTAACTGATCACTCTCGTTAGAGTGTGTATGGTAACTCCCATTATTTCATGTTCTCCGCATGTATAAATATCTCCTGTCTGTGTGTTCCATTCCATGCATCCGATGAAGTGGGCTGTAGCCCACAAAAGCTTATGCTCCAATAAATTTGTTAGTCTCTAAGGGGCCACAAGGACTCCTGTTCTTTTTATGGGAGGAGGGTTATGGGTTTGTCTTGCTTCCAATTGCAGGAAAAATAGTGTCTAGGGTTGCCACTTCTGTAATTGCTGGTAACTGGACCCCCGAGGCCCTGCCCCTACCCCACCTCTTCCCCCAAGGTCCTGCCTCTGCTCTGCCTCTTTCCCCAAGGCCCTGCCCCTTCTCTCTCTCTTCCCCCAGGCCCCATCCCCTTCTCTGTCTTTCCCAAGGCCCGGCCCCCATCATTTGCTCCTCTCCCCACACCCCCGTCGCTCACTGAATCATCTCAAGGAGCCTGCCTGCAGGTAGCAGGTGACCCTGGCTGAGCAGGGGCTGCTGCAGCTTAATGATCCAGCACCGTCCCTCGATCTGCAGAAACTAGACTTTTGGTTCAGGTGCCAGGTCGCCTTTTCGACCAGACTTTCTGGTCAAAAACCAGGTACCTGGCAACCCTAAATGGCACCCGGCCACAGAAGCCAAGACCAGACTGTCCAGGTAAAACCCAGACGGGTGGCAACCCTAGCAGTGTCCCTGATTGCATCTGGGCTGCAGTAGGTCCATGACACCTTTGTGACAGCATGGCATGACGTTTTCAGTTCGTGCCGCTAGAGCCATGTCCTCACACAGGTGAGCCAGGCAGCTCAGACCATGGGCAATGCATTGCACACTGGGACCTGTAGTCTCCACAGGTCCCTCAGATCAAGGTGGAACATAGAGTGCTGGAATCATAGCTGCTGTCAGTCACCATCGCCAGCTGGGAATCTGTCCCAAAGCCCCTGCAAGACTCACCTTTGTAATAAAGGGGCAGCCCACATCATTTAACCACACCCGGCACATGCACAACATTCAGGCTCCTGCAAATGTTCTGTGTGGCTTAATGTTGGATGAACTTTGGGTTTCCCCAGTGCGAAGTCCCTAGAGAGACCCATTTTTCAGGTCTTTTTGGATACTGTGAGTAAATGACCTGCTTCTCACATGGGATGAGACCTCAGGCCACAACCCTGAAGCTGCTGCCTGGACTGATACTAACAGAAGCTCTTTCTTGGTGTCCCAGCTGTATGCCAAGCTGCAGGCGGTGAAGGCAGAGATTCAGGACCAGCATGATGAGTACATCAGAGTGCGGCAGGACCTGGAGGAAGCGCAAAATGAACAGACACGGGAACTTAAACTCAAGTAAGTATCTCCTCACCTTAATGGGAAATGCAGGATACAAGCCCTGCCATTCTGACAGAAAAGACAGAACTATTCAGAAAGAAGCAGGATGAGGTATTCAGATGTTTACAATGATAATGAAATAAACATCCTCTTCCTTCAGTAACTGAGGATGTTACTCAGCATCTATTCAAGTAAAACATTTTTAAATCTGCAGGGCTGGATCACTTGCACCCAAGAGTGTTAAAATGATTAGCAAGGAGCTTCCTGACCCATGAATGTTCATTTTTCCAAATCTTGGAACTCTGGGGATGTTCCAGAGGACAGGAAAAAAGCGAATGTTGTACTAATATTTTAAAAGGGTAAATGGGATACCTGTGGTAACTGTCGACCTGTAGGCCTGATGTCAATCCTGGGAAGACTCACAGAAGGGCTGATGGGGGTCTCACTCAGTAAAAAATGAAAGGACAGTAGCGTAATTAATGCCACTTAGTGTAGTGGTCTTAGCATAGGGGAAAGTAGGTCTTGTCAAACAAACCTACTGTGGTTTTTGGTGAGGTCACAAGTTTGCTTGATAAGGTAGCCATGTTGATAGAATATACTTAAACCTCTATAAGGTGTTTGACTTAGTCCCACACGATTTTCTGATTTTAAAATATAGCATTATTCAAAATCTGGGTAGCCATGTAAAATGGATTAAAAACTAATTAACTGAAGGATTTCAAAAAGTAACTAAATGAGGAATCCTCCTCCCAGGGAATGTTTCTCGTGGGGTCCCACAGGGATCTGTTCATGGCCCAAAGCTATTCAGTGTCTTTATCAACGATGTGGAGGAAAATATAAAATCATTAGTAGCAAAATCTCTAGAGGACACAAAAATTGGTGGAATGATAAATAATGGAGAGGACAGCTCAGGTGTAAAACCAACCTGGATCACTTGGTAAGATGGGCTCATTTGGACAACATACATTTTAGTCCCACCAAATGCAAGGTCATACATCTAGGAACAAAGAATGTAGGTCACTCTTACAAGATGAGGTGTTGTATCCTAGAATGCAGCGGTGCTGACAAAGGCTTAGGTGTCATGGCAGATAAGCAGCTGCACATGAATCCCACTGCAATGCTGTAGCTAGCTGGTCCAATGCAATCCTTGGATGTATAAGCAGGGGAATATCAAGTAGAAGCACAGCATTAGTGAGACCATTACTAGATACTGTGGCCAGTTCTGTCCATGCTTCAGAAAGAATGTTGAAAAATTGGAAAGGGTTCAGAAAAGACCTACAAGAATCATTCAACGTCTGAGAAACCTGCGTTAAAGCAAAAGATTTGAGAAGCTCAGTCTAACTAGTTCATCCAGATTGAGAGGAGACTTGATCAGTTTACAAGTGCCTACAGGAGGAAGAGATTTCTGATAGTAGGCAGCTCCTTAATCTAGTAGAAAAGGCATAATGAGATCCAAGGGTTGGAAGCTGAAGCCAGACAAACTCAGATGAGAATTAAGGTGCAAATTTTTAATAGTGGGGATAATTAACTATTGGAACCACTTATCTTGGGATGTGGTGGATACTTCACCACTCTAAGTCTTTAAATCAAGACTGGATCTCTTTCAGGACTGCTTTAGCTCAAATAGAGGTTCTTGATGCAAGAATCTTCGGCCTGTGTTATGCTGGATGTCAACTAGAGGATACTAATGCTCTTCTCTAGCCTTAAAATCCAGAGTCCACATGACTCACAAGGAGGCCCTTGCAAATCAAAAGATGAGGGTAGCCATATGGGCAGGCTTTATGCTGGGGACAGAGTGGGACGAATTAATTACCCTGGAGCAGGGAAGAATCAGTGTCTCATCTCTGGATGGAGATTGGGAGTTTTTGCATGTAAATTAGGTGAGTGTAAATGGACATGCATGAGCACATGGGTCTGACTTTCAAAATCTGGCTGAAGTGAGGCCGATAAAAAACAATGTTGGTGCTAGACCCTGTGTGTTCATACCCTGAGGAAGATGCTACATCCATATCCCTGGTCAACGCCATGCTATAGGGTTGGGGAAAGACCCAAGTATGAGTTAACGAGCTTTCCCTGTAGCATGTTAATAACATTCAGACACTGCTTTGGTATAAAATGCTATACAATACGTGCTAAGTAGGTCTGTCTAGTGATTAAAATAATTAATCGTGATTAATCAAACTGTTAAACAGTAATAGAATACCATTCATTTAACTATTTTTGGATGTTTTCTACATTTTCAAATAAGTTGATTTCAATTATAACACAGAATACGAAGTGTGCAGTGCTCACTTTATATTTATTTTTGATGACAAATATTTGCAAATAGTATTTTTCAATTCCCCCATTAGAAGTACTGTAGTGCCATCTCTTTATCATGAAAGTTGAATTGACAAATGTAGAATTATGTACAAAAAAAAACTGCATTCAAAAATAAAACAATGTAAAACTTTAGAGCCTATAAGTCCACTCAGTCCTATTTCTTGATCAACCAATCACTCAGACAAACAAATTTAGTAACAATTTGCAGGAGATAATGCTGCCCATTTCTTGTTCAAAATGTCACCTGAAAGTGAGAACAGGTGTTCGCATGGCACTGTTGTAGCTGGTGTCGCAAGATATTTATATGCCAGATGCGCTAAAGATTCATATGTCCCTTCATGCTTCAACCACCATTTCAGGGGACATGCATCCATGCTAATGACAGGTTCTGCTCGATAACAATCCAAAGCAGTGTAGACTAACGCATGTTCATTTTCATCATCTGAGTCAGATGCCACCAACAGAAGGTTGATTTTCTTTTTTGGCGGTTCGGGGTATGTAGTTTCCACATCGGAGTGTTGCTCTTTTTAAGACTTCTGAAGGCATGCTCCACACCTCGTCCCTCTCAGATTTGAAAGGCTCTTCAGCTTCTTAAACCTTGGGTCGAGTGCTGTAGCTATCTTTAGAAATCTCACATTGGTACCTTCTTTGTGTTTTGTGAAATCTGCAGTGAAAATGTTCTTAAAATGAACAACATGTATTGGGTCATCATCCAAGACTGCGATACAATTAAATATATGGCAGAATGCGGGGTAAAGTAGAGCTGGAGACATACAAATCTCCCCAAATACGTTCAGTCACAAATGTAATTAATGTATTATTTTTTTAACGAGCGTCATCAGCATGGAAGCATGTCCTCTGGAATGGTGGCCAAAGCATGAAGGAGCCTACGAATGTTTCACATATCTGGCATGTAATTACCTTGCGATACCGGCTACAAAAGTCCCATGCGAACGCTTGTTCTCACTTTCTGGTGACACTGGAAATAAGAAGCGGACAGCATTATCTCCTGTAAAACAAACTTGTTTGACTTAGCGACTGGCTGAACAAGAAGTAGGACTGAGTGGACTTGTAGGCTCTAAAGTTTTGCATTATTTTGTTTTTGAGTGCAGTTACATAACAAAAAAAATCTACATTTGTAAGTTTCACTTTCATGATAAAGAGATCGCACAGCAGTACTTGTATGAGGTGAACTGAAAAATACTGTTTCTTTGGGTTATCATTTTTACAATGCAAATATTTGTAATAAAAAATAATAATATAAGATGAGCAGGGGACTGGCAGAGTTCTTGTCTCAAAACAAAGCTTACAGGAAACACTGTGTCTCTTTTCTCTGATTGACATGCTCTGTCTATTCCTGGCCCCATCTCTGGCTGGCTGGCTGTATTTCTCTCTCTCTGTGATCTTTGGTTCTGTCATCTTATTCTATTTTTACCTGTTCCTCTTCCCCTTTGCTCTCATGTTTCCCTCTCCCATTTCTCTGGGTGTCTGTCCATCCTCCCCCATCTCTCTCTCCTCTTTCCCCAACACTTTGCCTCTTCCCATCTTTTTCTCCATTCATCTCCCCCTTTCTTTATTCTCACGCCCACACCCCTTTTGTCTTGCCACCACCACTTTCTCACTCCATCCCCCTCTTACCCTGGCTCTTGCTCAGATACTTGATCATTGAGAACTTTATCCCTCCTGAAGAGAAGAACAAGATCATGAACCGCCTGTACTACGACTGTGAGGAGGACCAGTGGAAGTTCCAGCCGCTCGTGCCTGCTGGGGGGTAAGGCTGCAATTCTGGAAGAGGAGGCCTGGTAGCGCCCCCTCATGGCTGCAGGAGGGAGGATTCTGAATGGGGAGCATTAGCAGTCTGGAATGGAAGAGCAGGCGGACGCCAGGCAGGGCAGGGACAGCCCGTCCGTTACTGAGTTACCGTCTCACAGAGCTGAGACCCTCCTTAACACTGTAACACGTTGTCACTGTGCAGCTGCAGCCTCCCAAAACACCTCCTGAGGGGTAAATTTGACCCAGAGCCTCAGAGGGGAGTGCTCTGAAGAATGGGCACTGCCAGAAAGGAACAGCCTCTGGCTGCGGTGTGGGGACACAGCCTTCTCTTCCTGCCCCCACTCTGCCCCCACCCTGCCTCTTCCCGTCCCTGATCCTCACCCTCCCACCCCAGCACCTCCTGCACACTGCAGAACAACAGATCACGGCAGGCATAAGGCGCTGGGATGGACCGGGTGGAGTTGATTGGCGGGGCTGTGGGTGGGCCGGAGGCGCTGGGGGAGAAGGGGGGAGCTGGACTAATTTTTTTCCATGGGTGCTCCAGCCCTGGAGCCCCATGGGGTCGGCGCCTCTGTATGCTACCAACCGGCTTTGTGTCTAGCATGTTGTGCCCATGTCAGGCAGCAGAGCGATGACCTCACTGCTGGTAAGAGAAAAGCTCTGCCAGTTGCCCTGTTCTTGTAAAGAAAGGCTGAACCCTCTAGCTCGTGGCCATGACACTTCAGGGCACGGAGAGGTTAGGGCAGGAGAGTTAAGGTGGGCGGCTGAGGTAACTGCCTGGCCCCTCTCTGTCTGAGGAGACGCTACTGCTTTCCCACTGCTCAGCCCTGGCTACGTAGCGCTCCACGGGACCGGGGAGTGCCAGGGCCACGTGACAGGAGCAGCCTGGAGAGAGCGAAGAGCCTTTGTCTGGCCTGCAGCTCCATCCCCCTCGCCAGAGAGGCTGCAAGGCTGAGGACAGGGCTTCAGACTTTTCCAGTGTTTTGTTCACTTCTTATGCTTGAGATCCTGTCTGGACACCTCCCCCACCCTCCTCACAATCTTGGCTCCTTTCTCTTCTTCCCACCCCATCTGCCAAGCCCTGGGGAGACCCACTGCCTTACAACCCTCCCCGCATCCTCCCTGCACTCAGGCACAGAAACTCAATGGCCTGATCTGCTCGGCTCCTTCTCCCAGTGGGTGCTCAGCTCCTGGGATTCCGCATTGACCAGCGTCTCTTCCCTGCCAGCCATGGGCAGTGGGTAATGGAGGCTGGGGGAGGCTAAGACTTCCCAAACCTCTGCTAATGCTCCCCACTGCAGCCCCAAAGCTGAGCCCTGGCAGGACTCAGAGGTCCTATGGGTGGCCCGGACTCAGGGCTTGGCCCCGGCTGGCCAACCAGGGCTCGGGGCTCCTCCAGGCTGCTCCAGGTGCCGGTGGGCCAGGTGGGACTCTGGACTGCTCTGGTCACCAGCAGGCCAGCCCGGACTCGCGACTGCGCTGGCAGCCTGGCCAATCAGAGCAGGAAATGGAAGGGGTGGGGGCAGAGCCTTGGGCAGAAGAGACAGGGCAGGGGGCTAGCTTTCCAAAATGGAGAGTGCATGTGCCCCCATGCTGCCAGCTCTCATGATCAACCAGTGCTCCTGTCCACACGGATATACTCCATGGGCCTCACAGCTTGAGAACCAGTGATTAAGGCTAATGCAAAGCTGATGACTCAGGGAAAGCAGACACACTATGCACAGGCAGATTTGATGTTTCTGACTAAGGTTTTTATTTACTGAGGCTTGGCAGAATGTTAATTTCTTTATCAGGGATGGTCTAGACAGTATTTGGTCCTGCCATGAGGGCAGGGGACTGGACTCGATGGCCTCTCGAGGTCCCTTCCAGTCCTAGAGTCTGTGAATCTATGAATCTATGAATCATGTTGATGGATGATATCAGTTTGTGTTTACAGTATTTACTGATTTGAATTTTTGCAGTTGTGGAAAATTATGCGGGGAGCAGACAGTAGGGGCTCAGACAGTGAGTACTTCATGACAGTTGACCCTGAGATTCAAACAGTTAAAAATGTCTAACCATGAAAACAGAACTTGTCAACCTCATATGCCAAAATAGCAGAGTAAATAGCCTTACAGCAAACTCGTAAGCTCTCAAGCAGCATCTTTCTGTCTTTGCTGATCTGCAAACCTCAGTTATCATCGGGGAAATATTTTTCATCAATGTGTCTGTTTGTGGTGAATTGACATTTACCGGCACCTGTCGATAAAAGCTAATCCTTCCCAGCCTTTATTTATTGGAGGCCAATGGGGCTAGCTTGGCTGACCCAGAACATCACTGGCCCTTCTGCCTGTGATCCCAGTGATGGACAAACCTCAGGAGGTTTGGAGGTTCTTGGATGAGCCCCACAAGCTTCTCCAAATCTCTCTTCTTTGCTTCCCCTCTGGCTCCCTTGGCTTTCAACTTCCCAACCCAGCAAGCACCCTCTTTGGTGATCTTCCTATCCAGGGATTCACAGGTCACAACTTCCTGAGTGAACCTGTCCCTCTGCCTGATAATCTATTCCAGTGCTGTGTTACTCAGCCGCAAGGGTCCTGTACAGCTGCTATTAGCTGTAGCCCCTTCGACTTCCTCCCAAATTCCTCTGGTTGCTAAAGGCTGACACCTTTCATCCCTGTAGATGGTCTTTGTTAAGGACGTGCAGTAGAAGTGAAACCCTGGCAGTCTAGGGACCAGCTCTCCACCACACCTTGGGCACAGAACAGGAAGGAAGGGGAGACCAACTCTGCCGAAATTTACATCCATTTAGAGAGACTGAGGCAGCCAGTTCCACGCTTTGCCTGGATTTATTTTTAGCAGATCATTTTATATGGGAAAATGTTTATTATAAATCTCTCCTCAGCAGCAACAACCAAATGAAGAAGAGGCCAACCTCTGCCGTGGGCTACAAGAGACCCATCAGCCAGTATGCGCGGGTGGCCATGGCCATGGGATCCCACCCTCGGTACCGGGTGAGTGCAGGAGCTAAAGGGAGGGGTGGAGTGAAGTCATTGCGTGGACAGATGAGAAACCAGTGGAACTGATGTATGGCTGGATGAATTGGTGGAGGGAATGATGGAATCAAGGCAATGGGTCCTCTGAGAGTGGAAATGTGGTGGCTCCTTTTTCTGGAGTATAAGGGGTCCTATCAGCAGGAAGAGAAGTTTAGCTTTGTGAAGCAGAGCAGCTGGGTGGAGCATGTTCGAGGTCTGGCTTTGAAGAGCATCTCTAAGCTTGTGGGGGTGGGGAGGGGTTATCATCCACCTGGCGGCTACGCTCATTGGCCTGGGAAGAAGAGCTCTGTTTGACGGGTCAAAGGAAGCCAGCTACCCCTCCAAGCCATGCTAAGCTCTTCATAGTTTGCATTGTCTGCCTCCCGGTGAGGGGGAAAGGTGCCATGGAGCAGGCTTACACTCACAGCATCTCCCCCACAGCCCTGCCAGCCAGATTCACCAGCAGAAGTATCTTCTCCCAACCCCACCAGTCCTCTCATGGCTCAGTAACTGGCTACAAGTCAGGAGAGAAAGCATAGGAATAAGTGGTCAGTTTTCAGAATGGAGAGAGGTAAATAGCAGGTCCCCAGGGGTCCATACTGGCCCCAGGGCTGTTCAACATATTCATCCTCAATTATCTGGAAAAAGGGACAAACAGTGAGGTGGCAAAATTGGCAGATGATGCAAAACTACTCCAGATCATTCAACGCTGACTGCGAAGATACAGAACTGGGTGACTGGGCAACAAAATGGCAGCTGAAATTCAGGGTTGACAAGTGCAAGATAATGCACGTTGGAAAACATAATCCCAAGGATACCTATAAAATGATGGGGTCTAAATTAGCTGTTACCACTCAGGAGAGAGATCTTGGAGTCATTGTGGACAGCACCTTGGTTGCAGCTGCAGTCAAAAAAGCTAACGATGTAAGGAACCATTTGGAAAAGAATAATCTTCTATATAAATCCATGGTGCACCCACACCTAGAATACTGCTTGCAGGTCTAGTCACCTCATCTCAAAAAAGATCTGGTGTATTAGAACTGGAAAGGGTACAGGAAAAAGCAACAAAAATGATTCGGGGCATGGAACAGCTTCTGTATGAGGAGAGATTGAAAAGACTGGGACTTTTCAGCTTGGATAAGAGACAACTAAGGGGTGATATGATTGAGGTCTATAAAATCATGATTGATGTGGAGAAAGTAACTAAGGAAGTGTTATTTACTTCTTCTCATAACACAAGAACCAGAGGTTACCTAGTGAAATTAATAGGCAGCAGGTTTAAAATACACAAAAGGAGGTGTCAAGCATCAGAGGGGTAGCCGTGTTAGTCTGGATCTGTAAAAGCAGCAAAGAATCCTGTGGCACCTTATAGACTAATAGACGTTTTGGAGCGTGAGCTTTCGTGGGTGAATACCCACTTCGTCGGATGCACGTGACATCTATCCGACGAAGTGGGTATTCACCCACGAAAGCTCATGCTCCAATACGTCTGCTAGTCTATAAGGTGCCACAGGACTCTTTGCTGCTTTTACAAAAGAAAGTGTTTCTTCACACAACGCACAGTCAACCTGTGGAACTTGTTGCCAGGGGATGTTGTGAAGGCCAAAACTATAATGGGGTTCAAAAAAGAACTCAAGTTCCTGGAGGATAGGTTCATCAATGGCCAGAAGCTGGGAATGGACGACAGGGGATGGATCACTCGATAAGTGTTCTGTTCATTCCCTCTGGGTCACCTGGCATTGGCCGCTGTCGGCAGACAGGATCCTGGACTAGATGGACCTTTGGTTTGACCCAGTGTGGCCATTCTGATGTTCTAACTCAGATAGCTGCTCACTGACCTGTGTGCAATGCAGTTGGGGCCTCTCAGTCCTGTCCGTTGTGGAGACATCACCACAAGTGGCACTAGCTGGCACCCTTGCAGGCAGCCAAGGTTTGAGTGGGCCATGGACAGCAAGCCGGGGTGGGTCAGAGTATCTAAATGGGAGGCAGCGTATCTGGGGAGACCGACCTACAGCTGCCCCGATAGAAAAAATCTCCTGCCCCCAGGGCTGAGCCCAGCCTTTCAGCAGGTGATCGGCATACTGTCAGTGACTCCATTTGTTGGTGTTTTCATCCTGTTCGGTGAAGGCTGAGAACATCATGTTCCTGGAACTGGACCTGTCCCCCCAAGCTGTGTTTGAATTTGAGCTGACCGGGGACCAGAGCGAGCAGGACCCGCGAGCTCTGCACCTTGAGAGACTGATGCGCCTGGATAGTCTTCTGGAGCGGCCTGCAGCTGCCAGGGTGAGGAAGTCCCGATCCTGGTGAGTGTCCGCCGAGGTGAAGTGAAAAACAGCCTGATTCTGATGCCTTCTGGCGCTCAGCGGGGTGAACGTGAGGGCTGAAGGGAGGTAGGGACCGCAGAGTGGGCTGGAAGGGGCAGAGCGGAAATGAGCAGCTGTGAGGTCCTCGCTGGTCTGCCAGGGAATAATTAATAACAAGTTGCATTGAAATAACAACCCATTTGTTCCATGCCTGGCATGTTTGTTGCTGCTGGGGCGTCCGTTCTTCAGGCTGGAGAATCAGGGAAGGAGGAAGCTGCAAGCACGGAGGAGAAGAGAAAAGCCATCCCTTGGTCACTGCTCTAGGGTCCTGTCCCTGGGGAAGTCTGGGACAGGGGATACGCTCATAGGTACCTCTGTCACATCAGCCCCCCTCTGCCTCTATCACATCCCCACCTCCTGGGGACTGGGGAGGGGTCACTGATGCCCACACAGCACCGGACAGAGAGAAAGCACAGTGTGCCCATGCTAGGTTTTCTTAACAAATGGAAGCAGCAAATTCTGCCAATGCCCAGGGCCCCACAGAGATGACAAGCTTGTTATTGGCCTGGTGGGACCTTATCCTGCCCAAACCAGGCAGCTTCAAGGACACGGGGGCTTTTTACATGGCCAGAGCCTCAGCACAAGTGTAGAGCAGGTCTCTGTCCATGACGCCCTACCAGACTCCCTGTGCTAGGGACCAGAGTCTCATCGGTCACAGCAAACACTGCCCAGCGTTGCCCAGCCTTGAGACGCCTCAGCCAGCTTGAACCATTAGTCCTGACAAGCCAGTGGTTCAGAGCTGCCATCTTGGTAAAGAGCCGGCATTGGTGCCAGGGCAGGGAACCGCTTTCCATCTGACTTCTGGTGTGGGCTTAACAATCCCAACAAGAACCTGGGACCAAAATTTTCAAATTTGGGAGCCTAAAGTTTGGCACCTAAATTGACTGACTACCCCAGTTCCCGGTGAATAAACACTAATGTTAGTTTTGTAATCGTTAAACTAGTGTTAAAAGCAGGATGACAGTGATACCAAACCTGTACAGGATCTCCCATCCCACAACTTGCACCACTAAAAGGCAGGCCCCTCTGGCCTGGAGCGCACCAGCTAGGTACACAGTGTGCAGATAACTCCATGGAACCCAGTGTACCTCCCACTTGGCTACGAAGGGCAGAACTGACCCTGCTGTGAATTGACCCTGGGATTCAAAGGGAGTTTCAGCCTGATGTTGCAGCATTTATTCCGTCCCCTCTAGCATCACATGAGTTTCCTTTATAGCACCTCGCTGAACAAAATGTCTGGCGTTTCCTGTTAGTGGACCTGGCTGGGAGAGAAGTGGGAGGAGGTGGGTGATGTGACAAGAGACTAGTTTTTCTCTTTTTCTTGTCCCACTCTCAGGTGCCAGACACCCCGGCTGCTGCCACCCTCAACAACTCACGGTTCCCTGGTGGCCAGGTCCCAGCATCCCCGCACGATGCCAGCTCATGAGTGATGCCCTACAGCTCCTCCCTTCCCTTCCATCTTACAGCAAGGACTACGCCACCCATCACTGGCTGCTTCCGAAAATGCTCGGCCCGGGAAGGGGATTCCCCACTGGCAGCCTCTCCGCCCGGTCCCATCTTGTCTTTGTCTTCAGCTACTTCTTGTGTGTGTGTGTTTGTGTGAGACACTCGGCGTCAGTTCCCGGGGACACGGGGGCTGCCTCCCTCCCCCCATCTGGATCTGTCACTTTATTTATTGATCATATTTATTTATGAAGCAGTTTGGCAATGCAGAGTTAGGAGAGGTGTTCAGAATAAGGCGCAGGCAATGCTGGTGGTGGGCACCATGCAGATTGCTCCCTTCTACTACCCTCGCATCTTGTTTAAAGCAGGACCCAGCTGAGCCTGAGGCAGCTGCTTTTCCTTTGTGTCATTGGCAGACTGCCGGCCCCTAATGCACAGTCACCTCCTCAGAGGGGGAAACAAGCGGAAGATGGGGGAGAAGCTAGGCCCTCTCTCTCTGGTGGCTTTCTTGTGAGATGAGACCACTCAGAGCTCTCCATGGACTTTGCATGTGGGGTGGTGGTTGGCTTTGCCAAATTCCCTGGGATACCCCACGAGACCCGTGCACAGGCTGACGGCCACTCCCACAAGTGTTTGGGGATTTTCTGGCAGCTGGACCTTGCGTTTGTTGGCCATGGATGAAGAGACACTTCCTGTGCCGTATCGACAGCAGCAGCATTGACGTCTCCTTGAGTTCTGGGCTCAGCTCTCACCCTGTGAAGAAAAAAGGGGGTATTCATTAACCAAACCTAGCCAACAGGGGGAGCTAAAGTCTTCCAGTGATCCTGGGACTTTGTTCGCCAACCGTACCGTTTGGCGATGGCTGGGCTTGCCCCATTAAGTCATCTGACGTCCACCTTGGTTCACAGTTCCTCGTTGGGGTGGAACAGCCAGTGGGACTCTCCTGTTCTCCCCAAAGAAGTGCACAGAGGCTGGAGAACAACATTATCTATTTGGAAACTGACCTTGCAGGTCAAAGCAGAAATGAAAGTTTCTACTGTCCTTGGCAGCTAGAGGGAAAGAATCAGTGAAGGGCACACGAGCCAGTGCCAGGAGAGGTAACTTGAACACACCTATCCCTTGCACTGGCTACCTGGACTAGGTGTTACAAGAAGGTGTTAAACTGCTAGTCTCAAGAACATCTTTGGTCTGGTGCAGGGGCTGTGGAGGAGAGCAGGGCAGCTGGTAAAAGAAGTAAGGACAAGAGGCTAGGCGCTTTTGTCCAGTCCTGAGGAGGAGGATTAAAACATGGCTCCGGCAACAGCATGGACGGTTACTGTTAGAACAAAGTTCAGTGTTCCCGAGTGCATCGACATTCAACAGTTCAGCTGAGGGCAGGTGCATCCTCACCTGAGACCTGGGTGGATGTGCCAGGCCGCTGAGTGAGCATAGACAGTTATGGGCTCTTGGATAGTTTGCAAATGTGTAGTGCCAGGGGATTGGGGTGAGGGGGTGGAAAGAGATCAAAGACCTTTGCAAGATCATAGTCAAAGAGAAAGTGATTTATCTGGTTCATTCAAGAAGACTTGGGTTATGAAATTGTCCTTCCGCTTTTCCTGGTCTGAGGCCAGCACCCTGCTGGAGCAGAAGAAGGAGATGCGTCCTGGAATCCAGACGACTGGGCTTGAACTAGGAAATCCTAGGAGGATATGAGGGCTGGCCCCATAGAGTGTATTGTTCTGAGACCAAGGGAGTTTCTCGTTAGGGTCTGGCCACCGCCTGTCTTGTAGCCTTCTGCACTTACGACTGCTTCCCTCTCTCCCTGTCTCAATGTCACTGCTGTTTGCCTCTACCATGCTCTCTAAAACTTTCTGCTCCCAAGTGCGCAACTGTTGAAACCCACAGGCCATTGAACTGTGGCGGCAATGGAAGAGTGGGAAGGGCTGGGGCCTCACTCAGCTGTCAGAGGGAAGACACCGACAGCATCTTATTTCAAAGACTTTGAGTACTACATAAAAGGGTGGGGGGAGGGTCACTGCAGGGATCACTGGGTAGCAAATCCCTGCATTATGGGAATCAGCTAATTAGTCTCCCCAGATCAAGGGCTTTGTACAGATTAGAGAGGAACAAACCATTGCTGAGTCAGTTTTCCATTTAGTCCCCAGGTCACAGATGGGTAAAGCATGGCCTATGAAGTCCCCACAACTCAACAACAGGGCCTTCAACCACCCTCTTGTTTCATTCCATGGTGTAGCCCATGGAAGCTGCAGGCTCAATGTTGTCTTTCAGAGAGTAGCAGCCCTGCCCTCTGCCTGCTGGGATCTGGAGTCTCAGCTGGCCGCATGTGCCTGTTTAAAGATGAAGCCAGCTGCTACTTTCTCCAAGATACGTTCAGGCTCCCAACCAGCCAGCATGGAGCTTCCAAACTGGGCACTGGCCAGCGGGTAGGCCCCCTGCTTCTGCATTACCGGAGTCAACAATGTTTGTGCATTATCACTACCAACACTTCTCTCTAGCGCTCACCCCTTTCACCAGCTTCTAACGGGAAGGACGGCACTCGTTGTGCCTTGCATCACTTGAGATGATGTGGGTGTGTAAAGCTGGTGAGAGAAGCCACAGCTCTCTGATGGAGGTTAGAAACTAGCCGTGCCCATCTACAGTGGGTAGAAAAGCTAACAGAGCAACCCAAAAAAGCACATTCAGGTGAGGGATCCATGAGATCGGGTTCATGGAAGATCCTCCAAGGGACTGGGGACTGTGCTGCCATAGAGCAGTGCCAGTCACAGGGAGTGTCAGTGAGAGGAGCAAGAGGAGGTGAGAGTGAAAGCTGGGACACATTCCTACTCTCTCTGTGACCATGGAGATGTCCCTTCTCCAGTGCCAGCACCACACTCAAGGTATCGAAGACAGGCTCAGTCCCCCTTGGACTTACTCCACACTTACGAAATTGAGCACTGGGCTGCAGGAGGAAGGATACACACTGAAAAGGGGGGGTTCCATGTACCCCCTTCAGATGTGCTGGTAGCTCCCCATTCTCCCATCTCCATGCTAAGTAAGGGGGCTGGGTAAGCAGAGACATGGCCTAGTTACATGTGGCTGGGGGGCAGGCAGGCGATCAGATTTTGTGGGATGGAACTAGCTGAGGCTACAAATGGGGAGCTGTTGGCAGACTCTTTGGGGGTGGACATTTCACTCTTTCCATCTGGGGCAAAGGTCTGCAGCTGATGGTTGGATCTAGACTGTTCTCAGTGGTACCAGATGACAGAACAAGGAGTAATGGTCTCAAGTTGTAGTGGGGGAGGTTTAGGAAACACTATTTCACTGGGAGGGTGGTGAAGCACTGGAATGGGTTCCCTAGGGAGGTGGTGGAATCTCCATCCTTAGAGGTTTTTAAGGTCAGGCTTGACAAAGCCCTGGCTGGGATGATTTAGTTGGGCTTGGTCCTGCTTTAAGCAGGGGGTTGGACTAGATACCCCCTGAGGTCCCTTCCAACCCTGATCTTCTGATTCTATGATGATTTCTCCTCATTCCTGCTGCCTCACCCTAGAGCTTGGCCCATAATGTTGTGAAGAAGCATGGGGGTCTGTGCTGGTTTAACCTGAGAGATTTGCTCCTTTACCTCACCCAGAAACAGGGCACCTGCCTCAGGATCCCCAAACTCATTAAACTTCTCTCCAGGCTGGAGGAGAGAGCTAACATGGAGGGTGAGCAGCTGGGAATGATTGCATGGACAACATGCCAGGTGAAGGAGCTTCTCTCCAGTACCATCCACAGAGAGTGACTTGGGCTCCGTCCCTCCATGAGTGGGTCAAAAGCAACTCCCCACCCAAATGCACCGAGGAAAGGTGTGTCCCATTCCCAGCTCCAAGAACAAAACCTCTTCTCCCCCTTTACCGAAGAGGAACTTGAACTAGCTGAGGCAGCTGCAGAACAGCCTCTCTCACCTTCCATTTCCACATTGCCTTGAACGCACAGACTTGGGATGCCTGATTTGCAGGATTGTGTGCGCCCCTGGATGTAGCTTCAAACACAGCCAGAAAGAGCAGCTGGATTTTCATTCGAGCGCCAGAGCCACCTGCAGTGAGTGTGCTGGAAATTGGCTGAGCTAGACACACAAAGGCACCTGTAGGCAAATGCAGTTGCCCTTTAGCTCCTGTCCACCCATTTCTAGGAGTCCAGCACAGGCTAGTTTGGTAGTGATAGATATACAGTTTTAGACATGCTGACCTCTGGGCCTGCCCACCCACTCGTAGCACAGAGACACCCCTGCTCTCTTCTTTCTCATGGCATACAGGGTGGATAAGTGCAGACACGGGTCACTGACCTGCCTGTCAAGGGCTAAATACCATCTCCCACCGCATCTTGTGCAGCCTGTTTGCCCTCCGGAGGGTATTTTCTGTGCCGTGATGAAGCACAGGACCCAGACAGGATTACAGCTATGATGGGGCCCATGTGAAAACTCTCCAGCCGTCTCAGCTGCTCTCATTAAGAAACCTCCCTGGTGGGTTGGAAATTTGACGCAGACACTTTGGAATCACATCTCGCCACTTGGCCAGCTTTGAATTTTGATTTTGACCTAAGAAAACTCCCCAGGCAGTGCCCCCAATCAATGGCGTGCAGACAACTCCGCATGTGCGTGCGCATGCGTGCCGGGGGTGGCGCTGAGCTCTCAATGCCTAAGTGCTGCTTTGACGCATCTGTTGCGCGTGGACATCTAAAAATCTCACGCACACTCAATCTGCTGCTGCCAAAAACCTCACGATCTTCTTAGCACAAAAACCAAGTAAGGCTGTAAATAAACACTGATGAGAACCACGAAGCTAGCAGTGGTGTCTGCCTTCTGCCTTGGTACGAGGGGCTGGATCACTCCCACAGCCTCATCGCGTTGCTGCAACCTCAGATGTATATTTCTATTGTTCTTTGTATGTTGGTATGTAAGTATTTACATAGGAACGTATGTAGGTGTGTGCAGGTGTGCGTGAGTCACCAAGGGGACTATTCACCATCAATGTGAGCGACGACCAGGCAGATTCCAGAGGGGGGTAGCAGGTTGGTATTTTTTTTAATTGATCAGCTGATTGACTGACAAGGTGAGGGCCTTGATTAGGACCAAATTTTTGTGCCTGTTGTTATGGTGATTTATTTAGGAATCAAAAGTTTCCTGTATGGTGGCCCGTCCTTGTCACTCTATACATATGAATATACAGGACATATTATAAATATATAGATATTATACATACTGTGCTGGGAAAGGTCATTGTCCCCACACCCCCTCTGGCTTTGGATGGACACTTCTTCAATACTCTGTAAGGTAGCTTTGATGTGCTGGAAATGAACAGAAAGTGCCAGCACCATTCAAAATGGCAGCAAGGACAACAATAAAGGAATGAGCATCATTGCAAAGACGGCTGCTGCTTCATTCATTCGTGTTTTTTCCAAACAGGGACCCACCAGAATCGTGGCAGGGTGACTCAACTAAACCCCCTACCTAACAGTTGCACACAGCTCAGGGTGGTGGTAAATCTTCAGCCACAGTGCTGGGAGCAAGGGAGTTGGAATTAGGACATCTGGTTCTGCCATGTATTCGCTGTGTGAACCAGGGCAACTCGAACTGCTAACAGCATTCATGCTGCAGTATTTTTACTGCGGCACCTTAGTAGCATTGCTGGGCGATTTACAGAGACACAGGCTCAGCTGGACAGAATGTGGAGCCCGACAAAGGGAAAGGCGGGATGATGTGTGAAGAGGGGAACAGATGGGAGGACAAGAGTATAGAAGCAGCGATACAAACAGTACTAGGCAGGATCCACAGAGCACTCCGAGGCTGCGGGTGGAGCCATTGGGAGGATGGTGGGGTTCTCAGCTGTGCTGGGAAAAGGGGAGAGGAGCAAGGCTTGGACGGAAAAAAGAAAAGTCAGATTTTGCCATTTTTTAGTTCAGTGAAATGTTGAGACACCCTAGGGAGATTTTGGGGCAACAAAAAGGGCTGAAAACTGGGTGAGAGGGAGAGGGCAAGGCAGGGCCGGGCAGGAGAAATAAATCGGTGGGTTAGCAGCACAACATGGCAATTGCAAGATTTAATTAACGAGAGCTTGCAAGTGCTCTGGGTGTTTCCCTTGAAAGGTGCCATGAAGGGCAAAGGATTATTTCATGCCAAACATAGCTGCCTAGAGAATTCAGAACAGCCACCCTTGCAATGTGCACGTTACATCCCGCACAAGATGAGAAAGCGGCTTCCAGCAGGGAAGTACAGCCCAGCCACCAACAATACCGGTTCCCTACAAAGTTTACTCTATTTGATTATATGACGTTCTCAGGATCATTTGACTTTCTCTATGCCAATGGCAGAGCTCCTGCAGTAACAGCAATTGCCATCTTGGATTAATGGAGGGGACATATTTGTTCACTGTTTGTTTCCCTCTCTCTTCTGCCCCCCCCCCCCCCCCCCCGGCCGATACAAGGGCACGGTCACCTTGAGAATATGCACATGCTTTCTAGGCAGTAACTGGCTGGCCCTGAAATCTGGCACTCTATGAATAACAAGGAAACCATCTCATAAACACATACAATGCATAAACCAGCTAGGGACTTCCATGTTTTCTGGGTGTGGGTTGCTTTTTTAAAACACAAATCTACTGCCATTTCTGTGATGACATAGTCCAGTGGATTTAACAGTACTTGAATATAGCTTTTAAATTCACGGCATTTTCACTTCTCTGGAAGTGCCATCTTTATGGGGAAGTCCGATGGCATTAAACGCAAATAATAATACCTTTCTGCAAGAGAACATGGGACAGGGAGGGACCTCCTGAGTCATCAGATCCA
The DNA here is from genome assembly GCF_003597395.2 of Chelonoidis abingdonii. Lineage (NCBI taxonomy): Eukaryota > Metazoa > Chordata > Testudines > Testudinidae > Chelonoidis > Chelonoidis abingdonii. The sequence goes on along the minus strand of NC_133771.1, from coordinate 3,110,988 downwards.
GTCCCTGGCAACCCCATCACATAATACCATTCGTAAATGTATCAAGCTCCAGCTTTAAACTAGTAATTGGATTGTGTGGCCTCATTATTTGTATTGGGCGTTTGTTCCAGAACCTCACTCCTCTGATGGTTAGAAAACTTCTTTTAATGTCAAACATAAAATGTATTTGTGGCCAGTTTATACCCATTTGTTCTTGAGTCAGCCAACACTGATCTCACTGCTTCTGCTCCCTCCCTGGGGTTTACCTCCTGATGTATTTTAGCGAACAATCATATCCCTTCATTTTGTTAGGTTAAACAAGCCAAGCTCTCTTAATCCCCTCTCATAAACTAGGCCCTCCATTCTTCTGATCATCTCTAGTAGCCCTTCTCCGCACCTGCTCCAGTTCACATTCATCTTTCTTGAATACGGGTGAACAGAACTGTACCCAGGATTCCAGATGAGGGCTGATGTACCTTGCACAATGGCATTAACGCAGGGGTGGGCAAACTTTTTGGCCCGAGGGACACATTGAGGTTGCAAAACTATATGGAGGGCTGGGTAGGGAAGGCTGTGCCTCCCCAAACAGCCTGGCCCCCACCTCCATCCATCCCTCCCACTTCCCACTCCCTGACTGCCCCCCTCAGAGCTCCTCGATCCATCCAATCCCCCTCTGCTCCTTGTCCCCTGACCATCCCCTCCTGGGACCCCTTTCCCCTTATCCAACCTCCCGGGACCCCACCCCATATCCAACCCCCCTGCTCCCTGTCCCCTGACTGCCCTTCGGGACCCCCTGCCCCTTAATACAACCCCCCCTGCTCCCCGCCCCCTTACCATGCTGCTCAGAGCAGCATGTCTGGCAGCCGCGCTGCCTGGCCGGAGCCAGACACGCTGTTGCACTGCCCTGCAGGAGCTTGCAGCTCCGGCACCCAGAGTGCTGCCCACGCAATGGCATGGCTACATGGGAGGGGAGACAGTAGGGGAGGAGCCGGGGGTTAGCCTCCCTGGCCAGAAGCCCAAGGGCTGGGCAGGACAGTCCCACAGGCTGTAGTTTTCCCACCTCTGCGTTAATGCTTCTCTTATGCTACACGAAATACCTTCACTGATGCACACTGTGCTCACATTTGCCTTTTTAACTGCAGTGTCACATGGCTCACGGTCATCCTGTGATCAACAAACACACCCAGGTCTCGCTCCTCATCTTGTCATTTCCAACCGATGAGCCCCAGCTTATAGCAGAAATTCTTGTTGTTAGTCCCTAAGTGCATGACCTTGGAATTTGTAATGTTAACTTCCATCCAGTTTCTATTACTTCAGTCCTCAAGATCTGCCAGGTCTTCCTGTGTAAGGTTCTGCTCCTCCTCACTCTCGATAAAGCTATCCAACTTCGTGTCATCAGCAAATTTAATTAGCACACGCCTACTCTATATCCTGTATCACTGTATCCTTTCTATAGGATGGCTCAAAAAAACCTACAGTAAGGTTATCATCCTCTCTCAGAGAGTATAGAATTTAGAGGAATTTCATTAGACTTCTATTGGTTGCTTCCTTATTAAATTCAATAGGACTTTTCCATAAGGGATTGTGATACAGCATGGCCAAAGGGCAGCAAGAGAGGCTTAGAAGGGAGCCTTATTCCCTGTAAGGGGAAGAAAGTTTGCTATAGATTAATTAAAGCACCTGAAGCCAATTAGAGCACCTGAAGCCAGTCACCTGATAAACCCCCCTGCTTCAATCAGACAAGGGGAGGTGTTGGAACAGAGGACAGTTTGGAGGAGTGCTGTGGTGGGCTAAGAAGACCAAGACTCTAGGCAAGGGGCACCTGGCTTGTACAGAGGGAGGGCAGGAAGCCCCCACAAGCTGAAGGGCAGGAGAGGGAAGTAGCCCAGTGGAAGGAACTGTCAGTTCAAGTGGTTTACCGCTATCCCTGGGCTGGGACCCAGAGTAGAGGGCGGGCCCAGGTCTCTCCCTCTCCACTCTCCTCCTCTAGGACACTAGTGAGGCAGTTAATATCCCAGTTCAGGAGCAAGAAATGGCGCCCTGAACCCACCCCCCTCCAAGAAGAGAAAGCGCGAGACCCATCATAGTAGTGCCGGCAATTTGCCACAGGATCCAAGACTGTGGCCAGGATTTTTAACATAGGTGCTAAAGTTAGGCACTTAAATTTACAATTAGGCACATAAATAAGTGACCTGATTTTCAGAGATGCTGATTACATGCAACTCCTGTTAATTTCAGCTTTGCAGAAAAGTGTCCACTGACGCTAGCAGAGCCAAGATAGACATCTAGACAAAAAGAGCTGTGCTGACCAGTCCATGACAAAGGAGCTGAGTGTAAGAGGGAGTGAGAAGTACATGCTGTAGGCAGCCAATGCAGCAATACATAGAGAGAAACATGCAGGCTTGGGGTGCTCAGCCAACAGCTACAAGCAATGGACAGTCCAGAGGAGCCTCAGGAGGGATATGCCAAAACAGCCCAGGTTAGGGCAGCGATGAGGGACACTTGGGTGTCTGGCTGGTTGTTGAAGGAGCTGAGTCCCACAGGATCAGAGCTGATATGATTAAATGTAATCACTCCTGTCATTCCCTGAACACTGGTGAAAAGTGCCCACACTATTTGGATGGGGAGAGACATTTACAAGACATTGCTTAGAAAGATCATTGGCAGGCGGACATGGGTCTCTCTCTTTAAGAGCCAGACACAGCAGGAGATTGATGTGCAGAACGCATATGGCTACCAAGGCAGGGACTGGATTCCTTAGCAACTGTGCGTAACTATGGGCTCCCAGAAGAGCACCCAGCTCTGCATGAAACATTTTCCCAGCTCAGACAGTGAAGAGGAAACAGCTCGTCTCATGTGACATAAGTCCAGCCTGTAGTGCATTGGTATAAGAAAGGTGTGACTCACAGATGCACGAAGTCTGATCTGTATGTCCCATCTAGCCCAGTCACATCCTGCGTTCACGTTATCAAGGCTTTATACCCCCTTCACATGGCAGAGAGCAGCAGCAATTGACACCAGTGGCTACTGCTGCAATCAGCCATAGTTCATCACGGTGCTGTAGTGGGCCTTTCATTGGCCAGGAGTTGGGCACTCTACACCAGTGGTCCCCAAACTTTTCACAGTCACGCCCCCATTACCCCGTCTGCCCCCTGCCCCCGGGAGCTGGGGTTGGGAGCGGGGCTGGGGCCAGGAATGGAGCCACAGTCAGGGCCAAGGTTGGGGGTGGGGGTGGGGCAAAGAGCAGAGCCAGGGCTGGGTTGCAGTGGGGCCGGCAGCCAGGGCCGGGGCCAGGGTGACCAGATAGAAAGTGTGAAAAATCAGGACAGGGCATGGGGGGGTCATAGGCACCTATGTAAGAAAAAGCTGCAAATATCGGGATTGTTCCTATAATATCAGGATATCTGGTCACCCTAGCTGGGTCTAAGGGCAGACCAGGGCTGGGCAGTGCTCCCTCCCCACCTCCAATGGAGACTGGCCCAGACCATGCTGTGTCCCCCCCCACAAACATTTCTCCATGCCCCCATTGGATGACATGCCCCACATGTTGGGGACCACTTCTCAGTGTAAGCTGTGACTGGACACCTGAAATAAGGAGCTGAGCATTGTACTGTCAGCAGTCTTTGGGCCAATTTCACCACTTGTACAACTTCATTTCTGTGAATCTAGGCCCTGGTGTCTGCATCGACCATCATAAATCCAGCTCACCTGTGAAGGCCACAGGCGGGGGGATAAGCCCAGTCTCAACCTTGTCATACCTAAGATGGAGGGATCTGTTTGGGGATGGTTTATGTAGTCACATGCTCCCCTCCTTCTTGCTCTCTTGTTTACTGGAAGAACGAGCAACCCAGGCAGTGCCCTCTGTCTGGATGCTCTGGGATGGGACATGTACCAACAGGGCTACTACAGGTTACAAGTGCCATAACTGATCTCAAGCAAAGGCAGGTCCGCGCACAGGAGATCCCACCTATTGGAATGACAGCACAGCACACACATGATTTCATTTCCCGAGGAAGAAGCTGTGCAAGAAACCTTCAAATTCGGTACTTTTTTGGTATTGTCACGCTACGTTTCTTTGCCGTGGTACTATGGTGACACCCAGAGGAAGTTCTCCTGTATTACTTTACCCTGCAAGGTCCATAGAATCCCTCCCTTTCTGTCTCCCTAGATCTGTCTTTCTCGAAAGCCTTCTTTCCTCACATTCTCAACTTTCTCTTTTCTCTCTGTCATGCTCCTTTTCTTCCTCTCTCTCTTCTTTTACTCCCTTACCCTTCTGCTCTAGCTCTGTCCTCAGCTCTCACCTTGTGCTTTTGTCTCTGTTAATTATGGATCCTTCTCATTTATTAATACCTGTTGCTACCTTTTGCTCTTGTGGATTGTTTTTCTAACATCTGTTGCTCTTAAATTAAACCGTGGATTGGATTAGGCAGCCCCCTAACCAGTCTGAGAGCTGCAGGAGACAAGTAACCCTGGCCCAATTCCAGTCTGTTCTCTTGAGTGCCTCTCTCATTACTGAATAGCTTGTTAGACCAGGGGTCAGCAACCTTTCACAAGTGCTGTGCCAAGTCTTCATTTATTCACCCTAATTTAAGGTTTCGCGTGCCAGTAATACATTTGAATGTTTTTAGAAGGTCTTATTCTATAAGTCAATAATATATAACTAAACTATTGTATGTAAAGTAAATAAGGTTTTTAAAATGTTTACGAAGCTTCATTTAAAATTAAATTAAAATGCAGAGCCCCCTGCAGGGTGGCCAGGCCCCGGGCAGTGTGAGTGCTGCTGAAAATCAGCTTGCGTGCCGCCTTCAGCACACGTGCCATAGGTTGCCTATCCCTGTGGTAGACCCTACATCCTGGCCTGGTTGCTCTTCCTGTCCTATACATTCTAGGCCCTTGTGGGCTTTTACATTTCTGATTAATTTGTTTGTAAGACGAAGCGTGATGGAATATTGCAGACATCTGGTGTCATTAGCCATACTGCTGGGCTTAATAGTTCTGCTTTTAATATGAATTTAGACTCCCCTCTGAGACCAATGGATCCTAATGCTCATTTATTCACTGAACATGCCTGCATCCCTTACACCTGGTTCTTGTCCGGGTCATTAAGCATTCCATGTGCAGCTGGAGAACAGCAGCCCTAAAACAATACCCTGTGGGAGAGTTGTAGAACAGAAAGCAAATCCTTCTACTTCTAAAAAACTCACACTCTCTGGTCCAGCCTGTCCCTTTCTCCCTGACCCTTTGGTATGTGACAGCCTGTGTGAGGAAGATCTGTTGTCTGGGATCAGGTATACCATGTCATTCTTCTTCTCTCCTTGTCTCCCTTGGGGCACTTCAATTATACCTTTCAAGATATACCACTCAGATACTACGGTGATAAGCACTGTATAACAACCTGAACGGAATCAAAGTTACTTTGATCCATCCCCATGTCCTCCCCCACAAGGGTATTTTTTTTGCTGAGGTGCTCTCCTAGGAGAATATGCCACATACTAGTGGAATGTCCATTGTTTGTTTCCCAGTTCCATTCAGGATTGTAGTTGCTGCTTTGCAAAAACAGTTTGGGTTCCTGTTTTGCTTTGATGGCTGTATTGCTTCCACAACTTAAAATAGTTCTTTTGCAACTGTTAACACAATGTTTGTCTCCCAGCCACCTTCACATCTTAATTCCAGATAAACCTCTTCTCCCATGACAGGGCCATCTGCTCATTATTTTAGCTTTGTGACCCTAGGTTGACAAGTTAATTTTCCTGGCTGGAGGGATCAACTCCAAATCCAGCTTCCTGCCTGCCCTGCATCTCAGTTTAAAGAGACAGGGCTAGAGGTAGTCTTATCATTCTGCCTTAACTTTCATTCTTCTTTATACCAGAAAAGAATTATTGGTAGAGTAAAGGCATCAATTGTGATATAGTCTTGCTCCCCACTTCTACTAAGCAGGATAGTCCTGGGCTGTTGTATAAAGTTAATCTCTCTTTTTTCTGCAGCCAGCCTCAAAAGTGATGAATTGATCCCCCTTATGGTGAACTGTGCACCACTTCCTCTTGCACAGCTACCGGGGGGTCAGAGCTGAGAAGAATGACCTCTGAGGTCAGCTAACCAACCAAACCTTTATTCTGAAGCTGTTTCCAAACATCATTTCCATTCCAGCCACAGCACTGTATGTGTCACTTTGAGAGCTGTACAAATACTGAATTAAACAACCAATCATCAGCCCCATCTAATTCACCTCCATGATCTGCACAGCCTTTTTAAATCCTTTCCATGAATTGTGTAACTGAGTGTTCTTACTCAAAAACCTTTGCAGAATGCAAAAGTATCACAATTACTCTGGAAATGTGCATGTCGTGAACAGCATGGCCAGAAGGCAGCATAAAGAAGTTAAGCAGGGCGCCTTATTTCCTGCCAAGGAGGAAGGTTTCTTTAGATTAACGTAGAAAGCTGTGGCAATAGAGCACCTGGACTCCAATTAGAGCACCTGACTCCAGTCATGATAATAACCCCTGCTTCGTCTACAGGGGTGGGGAGTTGAAGGAGAAAGGTAGTTGGATGGATTAGAGTGCAGATGGAGAAAGAGTTGTCCAGAGAGAAATAGAAGGTTTGAGGAGTGCTGGATGATTGGAAGCCAACAGAAACCCTAGTAAGGAGGCACCAGGCTTGTTAGAAGAGAGGCGAGAAGCCCTTCACAAGCTGACGGGTATGAGGGAAGTAACCCGGGGAAGGAACGTTAGTCAAGTGGTGACCAACACCCCAGGGCCCCTGGGTTGGACCTGGAAGTATGAGGCGGCCCAGTCCCTCCCTCTCCACTCCCCTCCTCCAAGGACACTAGGGGAGTGATTAAGAACTGGTTCAGAGGCAAGCAATATCGCCCTGAACCTACCCCAGAGAAGAGAAAGCGTGAGACCCAAAGAACAGTACCGGCAATTTGCCACAATGTGCACAAATATTCCTGCTGGAAATGGCACAAATTCTTGTGCAAATTTATGTTCACACCATAAATTACTTATTCAAGTCCTCCGCCTCTTGTTTATAAAGGTTGTGGTCCATCAGGGAGCAGAAACAACACCATTTGAAGTAGGTGACCAATCAGCCAGTGCAGATTGTGAATAGTGAAAGAGCTGAAGTAATAGCAGCGATGGTGTATACAAACTCCACACTGGCCAGCGCAGGGCCAATGGCTATTGTGGGCTCCGTCAGCCCCACCCTGACACATTATCAGAGATGTCGGACTTGGAGGGAGGAACTTAAAAAGGGAAACCAGCATAGCTGGTGACGGACAAGAGATTGGAGAACAGATCTCCAGTCCTGCCTGCAGCCCCTCTGTAGAGGAGAGAAGGGAGGGAGAGCAGGATGCTGAACCACCTCTTATGGGATCATTTCTCTATATTGGCCTATAAGCCTAGCTAGGGTCATAACTTAACAGAAGCCCTTTGAGAAAGAAAGGGCCTTAGCCCACCTATGGGACAATTCATTTGTGTTAATTTCTTCCTGTGGTCACTGGCAACCCTGAAAAGGCTGGATGGTTTGTGGCTCAATCAAAGGGCTGAGCCGCTTATGACTGGGCTCACGCCAGTGGAACAGCCAGACATCCAGAGCAGAGGCCTGGGTGAGGGCAGGGGCGTCGCCCAGGGACTAAGGGGCACCCTGGGGAAGGAACCCAGTGACAACATGGTGAAGAATTTGGCCATGATCTTCCCACCCCTGGAGAAAAGGGAGTCCTGGGTGACCTGGGCTTGTTGAACACCCTGGGCTTAAACCTTGGGTTGCTAAGACAGCAGCAACATGGATCTGGAATGTCTTCTGAAGTGGATGACCAAGACCCGCAGCAGCATCTTGTGCAGCAGCAACAGCTAGTCTTGGATTTTTGGGCAACAGCAGGAACAGCAGCAGTGGTTGGTCCACTGGCAGTGCTCAGTGCCTTTCTTCCCTGCATGCACAGCGCCTCCGTGTTTACATACCCAACCACCATCTGTTTACTCAATACCAGCCCGCCAGTATTCAAAGCCACACCCTTGTGGGACCTTAACCTTGTTTTCTCCACCCTCACAAAGCCACCCTTCAAGCCACCAGCAATGAGTTTCTTCTCCCACCTCTCCTTGAAGGTGATATTCTTGGTAGCCATTACCTCAGCTAGACGTGTCAGTGAACTGTCAGCCATGATGGCAGAACCCCTTTACATCGTATTCCACAAGGACGAAGTGTCCTTATGGTTATACTCTAAATTCCTCCCAAAAGTAGCGTCAGCATTCCACCTAAATCAGTGCATCCACCTACCTGTGTTCTGCCCCAAATCACACACCTCCCGCACGCACAGGGTCCTGCACTCCTTCGATATCTGCCGTGCACTGGCATGCTCCCTCCACAGGAATTGCTCCTTTCACTCAACACCAAAACTATTTGTGGCCATTGATGACTGATCCAAGGGCCACACCCTCTCCTCCCAGTGAATCTCCAAATGGGTCTCCGGGTGCATCTGCACATGTTACACACAAGCCAAAGTATCCCTGCCTGATGGAATCATAGTGCACTCTACACGAGCACAAACAGCCACATTATCCTGCCTTGCAGACATCTCATGGCAAGACATCTGTCATGCAGCAACCTGGGACTTTGTTCACACATTCATGGCCCATTATGCCATGGCACAAGCTGTGGCTACAGGTACTGCTGTGGGCCAAGCCAGACTGCACACTGCACTTCCTACCACATCCTTGCATCCACCTCTGCTCTGATCACAGCTTACTAGTTACGCATGTATGGAATACATATAGGCATGATCACTCAAAGAAAAAGAGGAGGTTACTTACTTGTAACTGGAAGTTCTTCAAGATCTGTGGCCCCTGTTGGTATTCCAATACCTGCCCTCCATGCCTGTGCTGCAGACTGGACTGTACAGTGGTAAGAGGGACACACATCGATCCACACGACCTATTATACCCTTGGCTGCTAGCACGAGGCGATGCACGTGTGGATCAATGGACGCTGCTAACAAATACTTCTGGACTAAGTGGCATGGCATGAGTGTGCACCCATGGATGGAATACAAATAGGGACCACAAATCTCAAAGAAGCCCTAGCAACAGGTAACCTCATTTTCACTGTGTAGTCAAAAGAGAAACATCACACCCAATCTATAGCCTAGACTTATTAACAAGTCACTTTCTTACTAAGGTATTTCTCACCCACTGGTTAGTTCTTGCAGCACTTGTCCAGTTTAGAGAGCTGGGATCCACCATTCGTGAGACAACTCCTGCTGGCAAATTCAGACCTCTGTAATGGAAAGCTAGCAGAGCCAGTATCCTGAGGATTTCCCCTGCACAGAGGAATCCTCAGGTGGCTTAGTGCAGAGGGTGTGTCCAGGGATAAGGGAGCTTGACTAGAGTGCCAAGGGAAGACAAGTGTAAGTTAAAACAGCTTGAGGACTGGACCATCCTATGGACAACCAAGCCCAAAGGGGAAGCTTTAGACTGAGGCATAAATTGTGTCCTTATTGTCTGAGTTTCCAGTAAAGACAAAACACGCAGGAAGGGCTGAGTGTGATGGGATCCCCAGGATACTAGAGACAAGCAATAAACCTCGCTAGGTGCTGTAATCGCTCAGCCGTCAACATGTGAAGACCCACACCTAGCTGAATTGCATGAATGTTCTCTAAGCCAGGGGTTCTCAACCTTTTTATTTCTGAGCTCCCCCCCCACAACATACTAGAAAAACTCCAGGACCCAGGTGGCAGGAGGGAACTCAGTGCTCTGAGCCAGGGGTGGGACGCTTGGGCATAAGCATAGTTTGACTTCTATTTTGCGGGAGGCAAGGAGTGGCAGGGCTCTGGCCCGCTCCACACAGCAGAGTCCAGGGAGGAAGAACCACCTCCACACCCTGATTCACCTGAGCAGGCCACCTGCCTGTCTGGGGCTGTGTGCTGGTGGCTGCTCCCTGAGGGCTCTGCTGGTCCCAGAGCTGTCCAGGCAGCTCTTACCGCCTGTGTAAGCAGTCAAAGGGGGCTGGGAGCTGAGGAGCAGCCACAACCCCAGGAACCAGAAGCAGATGGGGGGAAAGCCAGGGCTGCTCACTCCATGGCACCACCAGCCAGAAGAGCAGCTGCCCCACACTGCCTGGCTCTGGTTTCCTACCTAGGACTTGGCCAGAGGGCAGGGCCTGAGGGGATTGGGGGAGAGGAGGAGGTGGGTGGTGGAGCTGCCCCCAAGACTGCCCCACACGCTGAGGCACTATTGCAGTTTTAGGGCAACACCCATTGCCCCCTCCAACTCCTGGCCCATGGACTAAGTTTCTGCCCATTTTGGGGTGTTAGCCCCCCGAGCTTCAGCAGAGGGGGCAGAGCTCGGAGTTTCAGCCGCACAGCTCTGGCTTCAGCGGGGAGGAAGCTAGGTTTCAGCCTGCCGGCCACTCCACTTAGCCCCATGGGTGGCACTGCTAAAGGCCAACCATGTTTTCAGTGGTGAGGTCCGAGCCCCCTGAAATGGCTCACCAACCCCAGGGGGTTCAACGGACCCCTGAGTTGAGAACTGTGCTCAAGCGCCAATTGAACTGTATAAGGAGACACCAGTGAAATCTCTCCAGCCCCCAGCCTGCATGCCAGAACAACCATCTTGCAACAGCTCAAAGACCTTCTCTTGAACAGTGCAGCTATCAATTAGTTTGCCACTTTCAAAGGGAAGTGGACTGCACCAGCATTGTAATCTGAGCAGATTCCCAATAACTTCAGCCAAAAACCACACAGTTTTAGATAAACCATAAAACAGATTTATTAACTTACACAGAGAGAGATTTAAGTGATATAAGGTGGTACGCAAAGAATAAGAACAGCCGTACTGGTCAGGACCAAAGTCCATCTAGCCGTATCTGTCTATGACAGTGACCAATGCCGGTGCCTCAGGAGGGAGTGAATCCTAACAGCAATGATCAAGTGATCTCTTCTCCTGTCATCCATCTCATCCTCTGACAAACAGAGGCTAGGGACACCATTCCTTACCCTTTCCTGGTAATAGCCATTATGGACTAGCCACCATGAATTTATCCAGTTCCCTTTTAAACGTGTATATAGTCCATAGAACTTTACAACCTTCTCAGGTTAAGGAGTTCCACAAGTTTGACTGTGCGCTGTGTAAGAAGAACTTTCCTTTTATTTTTTAAACCTGTGCCTATTTAATTCATTGTTGACCCCTAGTTCTGTATAAATATGATCTATGGAATAAGTAAATAACGGTTTCCTTCACTTTCCCACATCACTCGTGATTATTAGACTCATCATATCCTCTTTAGTCTCCTCTTTTCCAAGCTGAAGAGACCTAGCCTCTTTAATCTTTCCATTTATGGGACCA
>NC_133771.1:3043220-3093415 GCF_003597395.2 Chelonoidis abingdonii | reverse complement strand
CTCTCCGTTACAGCAGAAACGAAAGGCCACCCCCCCAAAAGCGTATTTGATTTGATATGTAATTTGTCTGAAATATAAAAAAACTCCCAGAATACACCCAGCGCTGTTGTTGTAGCGTAGTGGCTTTGTTTGACAAGGCGTTAAGGTGAAGCCAAGGAGACTCAAATGTTGACCTCAATTTGAAGGGAAAGGCAGAAGGGGCGAGGGGGAGGGAGGGGGGACGCTTCAATGCGATACTGAGAGGCATTCAGAGCTTATTCCCACAAGTCCACAAGCGTTTCTCTGGAAAATTATTTGCATAGCTTATACTTCGCTATTTGGCCGAGCTCCCAAATGTCCTGTAGGTTCAAAACGCACAGGTCTGGCGTGGATTTCAGGCGAACAGCCCCAGTTTATTTCCCCCACCACCAAGTTTGGAAAAAAAATAAAAAGGGAAAGATTTGCTGAATGCTTATGGCGTAACTGTTGCTCAACTGCACTCCCGCGAAAAAGGCTGCCAAAGTGGTTGTCGTGCTGCCTTCACAAGGGGAGGTGAGGCTGTAACCCAGCACCACGCACGGGGGGCAGTGTTTTTCTGGCCCCATCAGGCACTGTGCTCCTTCAACCACGGAAGTTGGAACTATGGAGGATAGCGTGCAGGAAACAGAAACTGTGCCCCAGCAACTAAGAGGATTCTGGCTCAGCGCCCGCTCATATATATATAAAATCACGGATTGGTAGTTTGGACCATGGACGCAAAACAATTCGAATTTCGGGCATCTCCCACTGATGGACGCGCTTAAACCGATTTTATTAGATCTGTTTCTGTAATACTCGTTTTTTGTGTGTGAGAGGCTTATTCTGAATTAATAATCGTGGTACTCCCAGTCCGTGCTTCTTCATCACCGCCCAATAAGGTGATCAACACCTTTTCCTTTAGTTTTACTGCAACGTGTGGTAGACACCTGACTAATACGAAGGCAAGGTGCCCAAGGTTTCTCTTTGGTTTTGACCAATATAACTTCCAAATGTTGCTCACTATGTCTGTTAGTATTAACCACTATGCTCTTTATGCAAAGTCTATTTTTTTACACTCATGATCTGTCTAGTGATCTCAAAAGTTTAGCAGGCAATAGTGGGTCCTTCCTCTGGAATTTGCTAGAAGGCATCTCTTTGGTATCTTTGTGCATTTTAACCCCTTTTGCTTCTCTTATTGGGTTGTTTAACTAGTGTAGCTATTAATGTTTTCCAGAGTGTAGGCATGCTTTGGCATTTGCCAGAAGTCATAGTGCATTCAAGCAATGAAAAATGATTTACGCCTCAGTTTTTCCACTTCCATGTGCAGGACCAGGTTTTATGTTTTTCTCTGTTGTGGGACAAGCAGAATTTACTTCTGAGGCTTCTCTTAATGTGGGATGTGTTCGTATTACCTCTTCCTAGCATGTTCCAAAAAGCTATTTCCCCTAATAAATTGTGCCTTAATGCACCCTTTTCCATAGGGTTTACCGTCAGTACCAAAATCTCTTTTCGACTCTAGATTGCATCTCGATTGCCAAAAGGTCTTAACATTAGCATCCGTTTTTTTTATAATGAGTTTAACGTTTGCACCAGAATCTTTATATCACAGTTGGGCATTTACCAGTTATCTTTTGTTCATACCATGCCTCATTGGTGACCCAACTCTTGTTGTTACCAAGAAGACGTAGAAATAATTCACTTCATATTACGTTTTCCATAGCCAGGCAGGAGTTTATAACCTCCTATCAGTATCCCTCCTTAGTCGGCTTCTTTCTAAACTAAAGAGAGAGTTCTCCAGTCTTATTAATTCCTCTCTGTAGGCAGCTCCTTTCTACAACCCCAATCATTTGTTGCCCCTTTTTGACCCATTTCCAATCCAATATACATTTTTTGAGAGTGAGAGATTGGGTGCGGACCACATCTGCACCCAGTATTAAGCTGTGGGACATACGTGGAATTTATATAAAGGCAATATGAATTTTCTGGCTTATTACTATCTGCTTTCTTTATGATTCCCACATTTCTTGTTCACTTTTTGACTACCGACTCATATTGAGTCAGATGGTTTTCAGAGACAAACAATCCACAGTGTACTCCCAAGTCTCTTTTGAATATAGGTAAACAGCTAATTGAACCCCCATTGATTTGTTATATGTATGAGTGTGAGATTATTTGTGTTCCAATGTACAATTACTTTGCATTTATCAACGAGTGGAAGTTTCATTCAGCCGATTGTTTGTTGCCCAAGGCATCCAGTTTGGTGAGATCATTTTTGTTTCAGCACTTCCGTCTGCTGGACTTCAACTATCTTGAGTAGTTTTGTACTCATTGCAATTTGGGCAGCTATCTCATCTCTCCCGTACTTGATTCTAAGCCCCTTTTCCTCAGGGTCCATTTCTTAGAGAATATGATTTGAATAGGACTATTCAGTACAGACCCCTGTCGGGGACCCACTGATTTTACCGCTCACCATTCTGAAAATGACCATTTATTTCTAACCCTTTATTTCCATACTCTTTTCACCAGTTTGGACCAATCTATGATTCAGAACCTTCCCTCTTATTCTCAATGACAGCTTATTTTGCTTTTAAGCCTTTGTGGGGTTCCTGTTTCCAAAGGCTTTCTGAAAAATCTCAGTGCTATTTCCAATCTGGATCCCCTTGTTCACTTGCTGTTGGCCCCCCTTCAAAGAATGTCTAGTTGCAATTGGTGAGAGGCAATGATTTACCCATTTAACACACATCCATGTTGGGACTCTTCCCAACAAATTATGGATTGTCATCTCTGTATCTGATGATTCTGTTCTTTAGGATCGTTTTCAACACAGTTTGCCTGGTTTCTGAAGTCAGGCTTTCTGGACTGGTAAATTGCCGTGGTCAATCCGTTGGAACCCTTTTTAATTATTGGCATTCACATTAGCTATCCTCCAGTCATTTGGTACAGAAGCTGGTTTAAATGAGAGATTACAGACTACAGTTAGTAGTCCTGCAATTTAACATCTGAGTTCCTTCAGAACTCCTGGGTGAATACCACCTGGTCCTGTTGACTTATTACTGTTTAATTTATCAATTTGTTCCAAAACTACCTCTACTGACACGTCAGTCTGGGAAAGTTCCTCAGATTTGTCATCTAAAAAGAATGGCACAGGTTTGGGAATCTCCCTCACATCCTCAACCATGAAAACCGATGCAAAGAATTCATTTAGTTTCTCTGCAATGGCCTTATTGTCCCAAGTGCTCCTTTACTATCTCGATCATCCAGTGACCCCACTAGTTGTTTAGCAGACTTCCTGCTTCTGATGTACTTAACATTTTTTTTGCTATTATTTTTTGAGTCTTTGGCCAGCTGTTCTTCAAATTCATTTTTGTGTCTTTCAACTCCTTTCTGAACTTTTGCATGTGTTCAGTTAGTGTCTTTTCTTTCCCTTCAGTGTTCCCTTCTGCATTGGTCCTTAGTCCGATCATATTTCTGGGATTTTGGTACCTCAGGGTCTGGGGAAGCATTAGGATATAGGGGGATTATGCATGTTGGCTGGCCCTGTGTGGAGCTGTCTCCCAACCCCAGGACTGTACACTAGCAAAAAATCCATCTCCCTTCTTGGGGTTCCAGTGGTGAATATGGGGGCTCCAGGGTGCTATTTTGAGGCACAGTGTCACAGTGAGCTTAGACATTAATTTACATGGCCAGATTCAGTGGTACAGTCAGCCCATTTGTGCTGCTCAGGTAGCTTGGTAGAGCTGGATTCTGATCATAAATAGCCAGTGGAGCATTCCCTTTGTGGAGGGGATATGAAGTCATAGATAGGCATGGAGCAGAGTTCAGATGCCAGAGAGAATTGAGCCTAGGGTCTGTGTGCTCTAGGCTGAGGTATGGACTCAACCTGATTTCATGGAGTATGTACTGATTGATGTGTTATATGCTGTATATTGATTAAAAATGAGGTAGAGTTGTGTGTTCAACTTTTGAAGAAGTACTCAACTCAATGCCACAGTGAATTGCAAGGGACACTTTGCTGTTGGAGGTGCTGTTTTTTGGATGAGATGGAAAATCAAGATCCTGACTAGGTACAGTAATTAAAACCTTACAGCACTTTTACTAAGACTTGGGATCTTAGCCCCATGCCCTGGCAAAATTCCCTTTCAAGAATTGCATTCTGTCTCCCTAATTTCCTCCTGCAGTTGCATATAGTTTTCTTTACTTCCTGTCTCAGATTGCTGAATAGTATTCCTCCATGCTGTTAAGCAGCTGCTAAGAGGCAGCTACATTTCAGCAAATGCTCAAGGGATCACTGTCTAGATTGTACAATATATTGAGATCCTTGAACTGATAGAAATAGAAATAGTAAATTATAATTATTTATGATTTTTGATTTTCAGAACATGCACCTGTTGCTGGTTTCTTTTCTTTCTAATTTAATTGATGAGCTGCTTGTTTATGTTAATACATATGGCTATTAAATCTAAAGAATTATTGCACTGTGGGCACAATCTTTACCTGGGGAAGTGAATTACCTCTTGTCTTTCTGATTTATTTGTAAAGAGTAAATGTTTGTAATTGCCAATCAGTTAAAGTAATACTTGTTTCTATATATCTGCCTGGATATGTGTTGCTGTGTAGCTTAGTTTCTATCTCTGTTCTGCCTCTAGAGGATCTGCGAGACAACAGGCAGGAGGGCTAATAATGTTAGATCATAATGGTCTGCACTTAAAGAGGTTGTTCAGGTTAGGAAAAGGGATTGAGGTTAGGTGAGGTTAGCTGACACATGTTAGCTAACCCCAACTTCTTTGTCTAAATTAGACAAACCCAAAAAGGGTACTTAGCACTTTGCTCTTTTTTTTTTTAGAGGTTGGTTGGGTATTTTTGGTACCTTGACAGAATCTCACTTTTATGCTGTAATTACCACATGGTTTCCTGTAGAATATGCCGACTAATGGTGGAAGCTCCTGCCAATCCCAAGCAAAAAAGACCAGAGCCTGCAAACTTTTCATGCCAGTTTATATACAGAGTTAAATAAAGGTGTCCTTTACCTCCTGCTGACAGTTCCTCATCTCTGCTCTGTAGGAACAGTGTTTCCATAGTCATTGCTGCACAAACCCCATGAAAGTCCCTTATAGAAAGCTTTATAAGTAGGGACTGCATTTTGGGGGGAAAGCCCTTATGACAGATTGATAATATCCTGTAATATCCTGGTCAAACTATGAGGAATTAAGGTAAACCTGACTGAATTAGGGTTAATATCTTTGGGGTCTGTGATACTAAAAATGCAGTTGTGCATGCGTTATTGTGGAATTTAATGTAACTCCATTAGGAGGCAGGGGATGCTAATGTCATTCCTCAGTTTATCAGCCCTTTGAACCAGTGTCTTGGAGAAATATGCATCTGTTACAGCCATAGGCACCGACTCCGTGGATGCTGTGAGGCTGGAGCACCCATGGGGAAAAAATTGCTTGTGCTCCACACCCACCAGCAGCCAAACTCTCCCTGCCCCATCCTTGCTGCCTCCTCCTCCCCAGTGTGGACCACACCCTTGCTCCTCCCCGTTCCTCCCAGCACTTCCCGCCTGCAGCCTACCAGCTTCTGGGAGAGGGGGAAAAGTGGGGAACAGGTATGCTCTGGGGAGGAGGCAAAGAAGAGGTGGGGCAGGGGCAGGGATTCTGGGGAAGAAGGTGGAATGGGGATAGGGTGAGGGTGGAGCAGGAGCGGGAAAAGGCGAGGCAGGGACAGAGTTTGGGGGGTCAAGCACCCACCAGGCAGAGGGGAAGTTGGCACCTATGATTACAGTGGTTCTCATATGTCATTGCACCATGACTCCCTTCTGACAACAAAAATTATTACACGACCCTATGGGTCTGGGAGGGAAGCCTGAGCCCACCGAGCCCTGCCACTTCTGATGGGAGTGCGCAAGCCCGAGCCCCACCGCCCAGAACGGCACTGATAGGGCTCAGATTTTGGCTTCAGCCCTGGGTGCTGGGGCTCAGGCCCTGGCAACCCCATTAAAACAGAGTTGTGACCCATTTTGGGGTCCTAAACCACAGTTTGAGAACTGCTGATCTATGAGTGAAAACTGGAGTCTCCAGGGACCAACACACAAAGAAAGGCTTGTGGAATAAATAACCTTGTTTTTAAACAGGCTCAGGGCCTTCTTCCTGATCCAGCAGACAGACAGGACCTCTGGTCCATGGAAGGACCCAATCCTTAGGGGATGGTTGGAAGGACTGGGCCTGCTCCAGCCTCATAAAACTGTGTGCTTGCTCTGAGCAGAAGCTGTGATGAACTTGAAACCACAACCCCATGGTGGAGTATTGAAGGATTGTTTCTGCCAGAGCCTGTGTTAGGGTTGGGGTGATCTCTGGTAAACTTATTAGCATGTGTGTAGGTTCTTTTGTTTTTAATGTTTTGTCTCAATTATAACTGTGGGCAGTCATCGCACTGTTAACGGTCTCCGAAGAGAAAGAAAGCAGGCCTGCTTGGGCAGCCTGTCTCTGCTGGAAACAGCACAGTGAAGGCAGGGAACCTGGGAATACCCTGGTAAGAGGGGAGGGAGATGAGGGTCTCCATTCAGGAGAGGTGATGGCCAGAGGGTCTGGAAGCCTGTGCAAGTGCCCTTGCTGACTCACAGAGGGGAAATAGAGGTGTAGTTGTTCTGAATGGTGTGATATAGCATGGCCAGAGGGCAGCAGGAGAGGGTTAGCAGGGAGCCTTATTCCCTGTAAGGGGAAGAAGGTTTGCTATAGATTAACTAGAGCACCTGCAGTCAGTCACATGATAAAAAACCCCTGCTTCAATCAGACAGGGTGGGTATTGGAACAGAAAACAGTTTGAAGGGAAGTGGAGGACAGTTTGGAGAAGTGCTATGGTGAGCTAAGACATCCAAGACCCTAGGTAAAGGGGCACCTGGCTTGTACAGAGGGAGGGCAGAAAGCCCCCACAAGCTGAAGGGCAGGAGAGGGAAGTAGCCCAGTGGAAGGAACTGTCAGTTCAAGTGGTTCACCACTATCCTCAGGGCCCCTGGGCTGGGACCATGAGTAGAGGGTGGGCCCAGGTCCCTCCCTTTCAACTCCCTTCCTCTAGAACACTAGTGGGGCAGTTAATATTCCAATTCAGGGGCAATAAATGGTGCCCTGAACACCCCACCCCCCAAAGAAGAGAGAGTGTGAGACCCATCACAATAGTGCTGGCAATTTGCCACAATGGTGACAGCACCCACTGTTTGCCCCCTTAGCAAAATTTTCAAAATTTGTGTTAACCTTTCCTGGAAAATGACTTACATCCTCCATCCCCCCATGTACTTATATATTATCTTGTTGGGCTGTTTACTGATGATGATTTGCCACTAATGAATCAGAAAGCCAGTGGATTGAATCTTTGATGCTGGCTCAGGCTGATAGCTAGAGTGGAAATTAAATGACCTTCAGCTGCCTACTTGAAGTTTTGACCCGAAAGTTGCATGTAAAAATTGCTGTTTGAAATGTAATGTAGGTCTTGAATACAACAACATGATGGATCACACTCATAAAATGAAACAGATGATGTATGTCAGCTTATCTTTAGCTCTTTTGAGAAAAGATCAACTTTAATTTACTTCTAAAACTTAACATAAGATATTAAACTCTGGAAATTGTTATTGCTTTGTTTTGCTTGACTTTTATAATTCCAAGTCCTTCCTCCCCCCTGTGCCATCTTAACTTTACTGTCTCTTTTTAGTAACATCCTGCTGGTTTTCCTCAGTGATGCCAGCACAAAAGGACTCAATTTACTAGCCCTAAGATGCTTTTTCTGTCTGCCAGAGACAAAAGTTTCTCTTGAGACCTGAGAATATAAGAACATAAGCACAACTATGCTGGGTCAGACCAAAGGTCCATCTAGCCCAGTATCCTGTCTTCTGACAGTGGCCAATGCCAGGTGCCCAAAGGGAATGAACAGAACAGGGAATCATCCAGTGATCCATCCCGTTGCCCATTCCCAGCCTCTGGCAAACAGAGACTAGGGACACCATCCCTGCTCATCCTGGCTAATAGCCATTGATTGACCTAGCCTTCATGAATTTTTCTAGTTCCTTTTTGAATCTTGTTATAGTCTTTGCCTTCATAACATTCTTTGGCAAAGAGTTCTACAGGTTGACTGTGCATTGTGTGAATAAATACTTCCTTTTGTTTGTTTTAAACCTGCTGCGTATTAATTTCATTTGGTGACCCCTAGTTCTTGTGTTATGAGAAGGAGTAAACCCTTCCTTATTTACTTTCTCCACACCAATCATGAATCTATAGGCCTCAGTCATATCCTCTCTTAGTCATCTATTTTCCAAGCTGCAAAGTCCCAGACTTATTTAATCTCTCCTCATATGGAAACTGTTCCATACCCCTAAAGTAGTATAAGGTGCCTACCATCAAACAAACATAGCTTCCTCGTCATGGCCCCTCAGGCCCCACCCACCTGTCACCCTAAGACCTGCCCCTGGGGGTATTACTTCCGTGGTCAAGACAGGCACATGACTGGAAGCAAAGAATATCATGTGACCCCCTCTAAGAACTCCTCCCACTGCCCTCTACCAATCAGGAAGGGTTTCATTCCCTCTCAGGACCGCCCCAAGAGGAGATTTGACCAATCGGGAGGGAGTTCTGGGGCAGGGTGATCTGCCTGGAAGTGAGTTATGTGATCTCTCTAAGAACTCCTTTCACTGCCCACTACCAATCAGGATGGGTTTCACCTGCAGAAGACTGCCCCAAGTGCCAGTTTGACCAATCAGAGGGAGTTCTGGGGTGGGGTGACCGGCCCAGAAGTGGGTCATGTGACCTCTCCATGAGCTTCCCCTACTGCCTTCTACCAATCAGAGTATAGCACTGCCCCCAGAAGTCCTTCTGCTGTGCAGATTCCACCATTTAGTTCCAAAGATGTGTGTTTTAGAAATTACGGAAATGCTGAGAGGAAACATGGACTCCTTCACCACCCCCATGGGTACTTCGGACTAAGTGGAGGCATTTTACAGCCCGTAACACCTTTCACAACATTGACAGTCAAGATTTTCCCCCCCACTTTGAACTTTAGGGTACAAATGTGGGGACCTGCATTAATGCTTCTAAGCTTAATTACTAGCTTAGATCTGGTACACTGCCACCACCCAGAATTCCAGTGTCTGGACACTCTCTGTTCCCCCAAAACTTTCCCCTCCCTGGGCAGCCTTGAGAGGTTTCACCAATTCCCTGGTGAACACAGATCCAAACTCCTTGGACCTTAAAACAAGCTCCCCCCTCCCCCCCGCCCCTTCTCCGCAAGCCGGCTGCACGACCTGCAGCCTGTCCATTTCCAAACCACTCCAAGGCAGCATCTCTACACGCTTGTGCTCCATACCCTTCATTTCCTCACCCTCGTGTCCCACCCTGACACAAAGTGGCGGGACCTCCTGCCACCTCTGGAGGGTGAGGAGCCCTGGTGGGCCAGCCTATACTCTACCCTGGTCCTGAGGCCCACCAAGGATATCAGTTGGCGATTCCTCCATGGTGCCGTGAGCATGGGAGTGTATTTGTCGCGGTTTACCCCTGTCCCAGACACCTGCCCCTTCTGTGGCATGAGGGAGACCCTGGCGCACATCTACTTAGAGGGGGCCAAGTTGCATCCCCTATACCAGCTCCTCACCAATCTCCTGTTGCGTTTCTTGCTGCACTTTTCCCCTCACCTCCTTCTCTACACACTACCTATCCATGGCCCCACAGATTCACGGGATCTCCTGGTCAACCTCCTCCTTGCCCTGGCTAAAATGGCCATCTACACAACCAGGGAGAGGAGGTTGGCTGATGGAGGCTCCGGTGACTGTGGGGCTTGTTTCCGATCCATGGTCCGTTCACGCATCCGGGCAGAGTTCCTTTGGGCAGTGTCCACTTGCTCCCTTGACGCCTTCGAGGAGCAGTGGGCACTGTCCGGGGCTATCTTCTCGGTGTCCCCGTCAGGCTCCCTTCTTATGACCCTTTGACTGTACTCCTGTCCCTGTTATTTTATTAGTTGTCCCCCATAATAAGTGGGGTTCTGTGGTCCTGTGGATCCTCCCCTTAGGCTGGGGGTGGGGATCCTTTAGCAGTGGGCGAGCTTCGCCTGCCCACTTCCCGGAAACCCAATAGTACCTTAAAACAAGGAGAAATTAACTATCCCCCGTCCTTTCCCCCCACCAATCCCTGGTGAGTCCAGACCGAGTCCCCTTGGATCTTAAAACCAGGAATAATCAATCAGGTTCTTAAAAAAGAAAGCTTTTAATTAAAGAAAAGAAAGGTAAAAGTCATCTCTGTAAAATCAGGATGGAAAATACTTTACAGGGTACTCAAATTTATATAGCCCAGAGGAAACCCCCTCTAGCCTTAGGTTCAAATATACAGCAAGCAGAGGTTAAATCCTAACAGCAAAAAAGGGGACATTTACAAGGTGAGGAAACAAAAACAAAACTAACATGCCTTGCCTGGCTAATTACTTACAAGTTTGAAACATGAGAGACTGATTCAGAAAGATTTGGAGAGCCTGCGTGTACGTTTGGTCCCTCTTAGTCTCAAGAGCGAACAACACCCAAAACAAAGAACACAAACAAAGACTTCCCTCCACCAAGATTTGAAAGTATCTTGTTCCCCTATTGGGCCTGTGGTCAGGTGTCAGACAGGTTTACTGAGCTTCTTAACCCTTTACAGGTAAAAGAGACATTAACCCTTAACTATCTGTTTATGACAGAGATGTTACTTGACTTTATAAAGAGTTACAACCAGAGCTTTCACAGAATTATACATACCAGACCCACTGATGTTAACCCTTCAAATTCTCTGAAGGTGTGGAAAACGGTTTATGGACATGGTTTTAAAATAAAACTGGTTGTTGCCCCTTTTAGAAACGGCGACCACATGAGACTATCTAAAACCAAAGAAGCTTTTGAAAAAAGGTTATGAATAAATGTTTACCGCTGAGTTATTCTTAGTGGATGAAGCCTTAACCAGAGACCTGTATACCGATTAAAAGATTACGAGGATGAGATGGTTTTCTCCTGCCAGCATAGAGCGGCTACACAGAAGACCTTACAGCAGCACAGCTACAGCAATATAGCTATGCCTCTATAAAGTCTGTAGTGTAGACATAACCTTAGTTTCCTCATTTCCTTCTGGCACAGCACCCACTACTGTCTGCGCTCCCACACATATACAGCAATAAAGGTTTCACATTACCCTTGCCATTAAAACAGGGACATATGGTACTGTCCAGTGTGAGACGCTGTGTCCTTTCCCTGTGAATTAGACACATGGAACAGCAGCCATGTGAGAGATTACATGGACAGAATTACAAAACCGTGATACACGTTTGTAAATGGGACCAAAGTACAGATTGTGTGATAATTAGTTCCTCTTTGCTACTATTCAGACAGCAAGGAGGATGTTTTGTGTGATGGCCCCTCTGATAGAAAAGAAGGGACAAATGCTGGAATCAGACACTTATATGTGGGTTGAGAATGACAAATGCTAGTCGTTGCGGCTGCAGAAAGTGGGAGAAGGTTAATGTCAGCTGAGAACGAGGAGTGGTGGCCAGGATGATCATACTGGGAGAAGAGATGGGGGGGCTGCAGATGGGAACCAGGAGCAAATTAGGGGATGGCATTTGGGCATCAGGGATGGCACTGAAGAGTGTATACTGGGTAACAGTTGGGAATATGTAGTGACGAGTGGGAGAAGGGATGGGAATGAGGAAACTTTAGGAGTGATGTGGGAGACAGTTGGGAGCAGCAGTTGATGGAGGCAATGAGTGGCAGGTGCTATGGGACACTAGCAGTGGCAGTTGGGTGATGGACTGGCTACCAGCTGGGACTGGCAGTTGCAGGATGGGTGTAGGTGGCATTTGGGAGGGGCCAGTGGTAGCAGCAATTGGGGGAGGAAAAGTTTGTGGGAGGAGAGTGCGAAGCTATTGGAGCAAGGAGTGTGTGGCAGTTGGGGGTTGTGATCTGGGGGAGGGGAGCATATGGTATTTGGGGGAGGGGAGCGTGTGTTGCAGTCGGGGCGGTGAGTTGGGGTAGGGGAGCATGTGTGGCAGTCAGGGGAGCATGCAGCAGTTGGGGTGGCTGTTCGGGGAGGGAAGTGTGTTGCAGTGGGGGGAGAGAAATGTGTGTGGCTGTTGGGGGAGACGAGTGTGTTGCAGTTGGGGTGGCAGTGGGGGGAGGGCAATGTGTGTGGCTCTTGGGGTGAGGGTTGGAGGAGGGGAATGTGTGTGGCAGTTGGGGTGGCTGGTTGGGGGAGGGGAGCGTGTGTGGCTGTTGGGGTGGCTGTTGGGGGAGGGGAGTGTGTTGCAGTTGGGGTGGCAGTGGGGGGAGAGAAATGTGTGTGTGGCTGTTGGGGCAAGGGTTGGAGGAGGGGAGTGTGTGTGGCTGTTGGAGGAGAGAAGCGTGTGTGACTGTTGGGGTGGCTGGTTGGGGGAGGGGAGTGTGTGGGGCTGTTTGGGGGAGGGGAGCATGTGGGGCAGTTGGGGAAGCATGCGGCAGTTGGGGTGGCTGTTTGGGGAGGGGAGTGTGTTGCAGTTGGGATGGCAGTGGGGGGAGAGGAATGTGTGTGTGGCTGTTGGGGTGAGGGTTGGAGGAGGGGAGTGTGTGTGGCTGTTGGGGAAGACGAGTGTGTGGCTGTCGGGGTGGCTGGTTGGGGGAGAGGAGCATGTGTGGCTGTCGAGGTGACTGGCTGGGGGAGGGGAGCATGTGGGGCAGTTGGGTTGGCTGTTTGGGGGAGGGGAGCATGTGGGGCAGTTGGGGAAGCATGCGGCAGTTGGGGTGGCTGTTTGAGGAGGGGAGTGTGTTGCAGTAGGGGTGGCAGTGGGGGAAGAGGAATGTGTGTGTGGCTGTTGGGGTGAGGGTTGGAGGAGGGGAATGTTTGTGGCTGTTGGGGGAGACGAGTGTGTTGCAGTTGGGGTGGCTGGTTTGGGGAGGGGAGCTTGTGTGGCTGGTTGGGGTGGCTGGTTGGGGAAGGGGAGCACGGGGCTTGTTGGGGGAGGGGAGCGCGGGGCTGGTTGGTGTGGCGGTTTCGGGAAGGGGAGCATGTGGTGGTTTCAGGAAGGGGAGTGTGGCGGTTGGGGTGGCTGTTGGGGGAGGGGAGTGTGTGGTGGTTGAGGTGGCTGTTGGGGGAGGGGAGTGTGTGGCTGTTGGGGTGGTGGTTTTGGGGAGGGGAGCGTGTGGCGGTTGGGGGTTTCGGGGAGGGGAGCATGTGGCTGTTTGGGGGAGGGGAGTGTGTGGCAGTCGGGGTGGCAGTCGGCATGGTGGTTTGGGGGAGGGGAGGGTGTGGCTGTTGGGTCTGGCAGTTGTGAAAGGGAAACATGGGTTTTGGGGTGGCAGTTTGGGATGGGGAGTGTGTGGCAGTTGGGGGTCAGAGGGAGGGGACCATGTGGCTGTCAGGTGGCGGTTTGGGGGAAGGGACCGTGTGGCAGTTAGGGGTGGTGGTTTCAGGGAGAGGCGCGTGTGGCAGGTGGGGTGGCAGTTTGGGGGCGGGGCGAATGTGGCTGTTGGGGGAATGAAGCGTGTGGCAGTTGGGGGTCAGAGGGAGGGGACCATGTGGCAGTCAGGGGCAGTTTGGGGTGGTGGTTTCAGGGAGGGGCGCGTGTGGCAGTTGGGGGTGGTGGTTTCAGGGAGGGGCGCGTGTGGCAATTGGGATGGCGGTTTGGGGGCGGGGCGCATGTGGCTGTTGGGGGAATGAAGCGTGTGGCAGTTGGGGGTCTGAGGGAGGGGTCCATGTGGCAGTCAGGGGCAGTTTGGGGGAAGGGCGCGTGTGGCAGTTGGGGTGGCGGTTTGGGGGAAGGGATCATGTGGCAGTTGGGGTGGCGGTTTGGGGGAAGGGCGCGTGTGGCAGTTGGGGTAGCGGTTTGGGGGCGGGGCGCATGCGGCTGTTGGGGGAATGAAGCGTGTGGCAGTTGGGGGTCTGAGGGAGGGGTCCATGTGGCAGTCAGGTGGCAGTTTGGGGGAAGGGATCATGTGGCAGTTGGGGGTGGTGGTTTGGGGGAAGGGCGTGTGTGGCAGTTGGGGTGGCGGTTTGGGGGCGGGGCGCATGTGGCAGTTGGGGGTCTGAGGGAGGGGTCCATGTGGCAGTCAGGGGCAGTTTGGGGGAAGGGCGCGTGTGGCAGGTGGCGGTGTGGGGGACGGGCGCGTGTGGCAGTTGGGGGATGGTGGTTGGGGAGGGAAGCATAGGGGTGGCGGGGAGGAAGAACTGGGGGGGGCCGCAGCGAGGAGTAAGGAAGCAGCGGGTGGGAAAAGCTAGCAGCTGTCGGACACAGGAGCGGCAGGCGGAACCGGCCGCTTGAGATGGGGTAGGCGGGCTATGGAGCTATAGGGGCGGGGCACAGGTGATTGGCAGCCCCAAAGGGCCGTGGCAGCCGGGAGGAGAAGGGGGCCCACTGCCGTTTGGGAAAGGCCCTTAAGTGGCAGTTGGGGGCGGGGGTGTAGGCGGGGACCCCCTCAGAGCGCGGCAGTGGGGGCAGTACGGGCAGAGTGTAGGCGTCGGTCTCGCGCTCTGGGGCGGGGCCTTCCGTCCTCCGGCCCCTCCCGTCTCCGTGTCCAGTACAGTAGGTGGAGTCACGCGGGCGGGGTCACATGACCGCAGCTCCTGTACAGTAGGATCCCAATATGGCAGCGGCGGCCATAGGGGGAGCTGGAGCCTGCAGCGCTCGGACCTAAGGCCACCCACCGCTCTCCTCCTCGGGACCGGAGCAGCTGCGGCCCCAGCGCCCTGGGCGGAAGGATCGGCCGGGAGCCTCCGAGCCGGCTGCCCCCATCGCGTGCGACATGAGGGAGAAGGGCCGCAGGAAGAAGGGCAGGACCTGGGCAGAGGCCGCCAGAACGGTACGTGGGGCCCGGGGGCAGAGGCCACCGGCCCTGGGCAGGGGCATGGGAGGGCGGAGAAGGGGAGGCAGGGGCCTGAGGGGGCTGGGCTGATGGCGGGAGGATGGGCGAGGGCTGCCCTGAGGAGCCGGAGGCCGCTAGGGCGGGTCATAGGCCTTCCCCGGCTGGCACAGGTCTTGCGAGCTCCCTCCGCCGGAGTGTGGCCACTTCTGTTGGGCGCTGCAGCCGCGGCACGCGAGTCCCTGAGCCGGCTGCGCTGGAAGGAGCTTGCCCCCTGCTTGTGGTGGGTCGTTTGGCCGCAGTGGCCCGACCTGGCCTGGGGTCTCTGACAGCGAGGTGCATGCGATGCCCTTTGGGCTGTTGGCCAGGATGGGCTTGCTGTGCCGAGAGCTGGGTTTAAGCAGACTGGCAGGCAGCTCTGCTACCCTGCCAGGGCTGGAGGCTTCCCTGGGAGTGTTGGGGATGAGCAGAGCATCTCCCTCTTCTCTCCACAAACACTAGTTGAGCTGTTTCAATAGTTTGTCTTCAGCAATTACAGTCTGGGTTTGTAGTTTTTGCTAAACGTGGATGTGATAAACTAAAAATGCTGTGGGATGATTCAGGAATATTTCTCATTAGAAAGATACCTGCCTTGCCTAGCTGATGGTAATTTAGACACCCATTCTTATTCTGAGGAGTGGTTCTGAAGAAGTGATGCCTTCTTCTAACTCCATTTGGTTCTGTTATAGAGAAAACCCTTCATTATAGTGACAGGGTGGGTAAGGTAATTGTCCTTTATCAATATTTTAATGCTTCACAAAACTAAACCAGACTCTGACCTAGTGAAGAGTTATAAACATTTGGCTGGTGTCAGATTAAATTCAAGAAATGGTTTCTCCAGAGAGTAGGTATATGTGTAAATAAAAGGATTTCAGTGAACAGCAACAACTTGATTGGTGCTAGAGAATACTTAATAACCAGTCTCTGGAGGTAGGAGGCTATTCAGATGGAAATAGAGATTTGTGTGCTCAGAGCTGTACGCTCTAGGGACTGTGTGAAAGATGCCGGCAGAGGTAGCACTTGGTTAGGCAGCTTCTCATGATGACCAGTGTTATCTCATTTGTTTGCTTGTACTGTCCTGTGTGTTTGTTTCCACCTGTTGTCTTAGTCTTACTTAGCTTGTAAGTTCTTTAGGGTAGGGACTGCCGTATGATATGTTTGTACAGAGCTCAAGACAGTAGGACTCTGGTGTCTAGGTACTATTGAATTGAAAATAAGTAGCTTACACAGTGTTATTCACTGATAATTCTCAATGTTCACACCATGAGTAGAGCATCACTATTCACATTTTATAAATGGGAGACTGAGTCACAGAAAGGGTAAGTGACTTGTTTAAGGTCATTCAGTGAGTCCGTTGCAAACCTGGGAATAGAATTTTGGTTTCTCAATTTCCTAGTCCAGTGGTCCGTTATCTCCCTTACGGAGCTCTGTGTGGGTTGTATTTGGGGCATCCTTATTTTAGAGGATGGATAGAGGAAAAGGGGAGTTCATCAGTTTCTGCAGTAGTCCAAGTGTGAGATAACAGCGAAACCAAACAAAGTGTAAAATGTAGTCGACACAAGTATTGACTCTACTAAACACTTCCAGTTAAGTCTGAAGCTGACTGGGAAGACTTACAAAGGGATCTCACTAAGCTGAGTGACTGGGCAACAAAATGGCAGGTGAAATTCAATAGATGCAAATTAATACATGTTGAAAAAATAATCCCAACTATATATACAAAATGGTGGGGTCTGAATTAGCTGTTACCACTCAAGAAAGAGATCTTGGAAAGATTTTGGCTAATTCTCTGAAAACATCCACTCTGTGCAGCGGCAGTCAAAAAAGCTAACAATGTTAGGAGCCATTAGGAAGAAGGGATAGATAATAACACAAAATGTCATAATGCCACTATATAAATCTATGGTCTCTCCACACCTTGAATAATGCATGCAGTTCTGGTTGCCTCATTTAGAAAAAAGATATTAGAAGTGGAAAAGGTACATAGAAAGGCAACAAAATTGATAGGGGTATGGAACAGCTTCTGTATGAGGAGAGGTTAAAAAAACTGGGACTGTTCATTTTTAGAAAATAGATGACAAACGGAGGATATGATAGAAGTCTATAAAATCATGACTGGTGTGAAGAAAGTGAATAAGGAAGTGTTGTTCACTCATTTTCATAACACAAAAAAAAGGGGTCACCCAATTAAACTAATAGGAGCAGGGTTAAACAAATGTAAGGAAGTACTACTTCACAGACTGCACAGTCAGTCGTCCTGTGGAACTCATTGCCTGGGGATGTGGTGAAAACCAAAACTACAACAGTGTTAAAAAAGAGCTAGATAAGTTCACGGAGAATAGGACATCGGCTATTAGCCAAGATGTTTAGGACATAACCCCATACTCTGGGTGTCCCTAAATCTCCAACTGCCAGAAACTGAGACTGGATGATGGGATAGATCACTCGAAGTTGCCTTGTTCTGTTCATTCCCTGTGAAGCCTCTGGCACTGGTCACTGTCAGAGACGGGATGCTGAGCTATATTGACCATTGGTTTGACCCATATCTGTTATGTTCTCTATTTCTTAATACTAAAATAAAACTTGAAGTCCTGGGAAGTGTTACATTGTCAAATGGAGCCATATTAGGTTTGCTCAAGACAGAGCTTTGACTTTGTTTCTTGTCCAGTTCCAGTTATACTAGACTCTCGTGTTATCAGAACTAATGCTGGTAACTGTGAAGGTTTAAACTGATTCCTACGTGTATGTGAAAGAGACCTCTGACCTGTCCATTTTCTGGTGGAAAAAATTCTAAAGATCTATGAACTTGTACCCTCCCATTGGATTCTGACAGTCTTTGGGACTTGAATTTCTTGTTAATCAATACAAGGACTCTATGTGTGTCACTTGATATAATCTAAGGGTAAAAGCATCCATTCATTCTGTAGACTGAGGGAATAAAAGGAATCCTAACAATGGGATTGGTCTTCTACTAGATGTATATAGTAGAATTCTCAGTAATAATCAGAAGAGGTAGAAGTGTTCAATAAATATTTCTGTTCCTGCTTTTCTAAATTACTGCAGAAAAATCTAGTGTTACATGATGACGATGATGATGCAAGAATGAAAGCTCTCATTAACTCAAGAAGATGTTGATTTTAAGATGTCTAGCTTTAGTTAAACAGCTACAAGTCCAGATAAGTTGCACCCAAGAAACGTCTAAAAAAGCTGGTTGTGGCAGTCTGGGCTGTTAATATAAATTTTTCTATAAGTCTTCAGGTATTGGGGAATTCCAGATGACTGGGAGAAGGCTAATTTTGTGACAATGTTTAAAAAGGGTAAAAGGGATGAGTTGGGAAACTTATGCCTGTTAGCGTGACATCCATCATGGGCAAAATAATGGAACAGCTGATGTGGGACTGAATTAAAGGAGGGTAATTAATGCTAATGAACATGGGTTACTGGAAAATATTTCTTATCCAGTTAAATATCTTTTTTGATGAGCATGCAACTTGGGTTGAAGATAAGTAATGCTAATGTAATATACTTCAGTGAGGCATTTGACTTGGTACAGAATGACATTTTGATAAAGAAGCTAGAATGATACAAAATCAATATGGCACACGTTAAATGGGTTAAAAGCTTGCTAACACGGCAAGGGTAGTAATCGATCTATCGGGGATCGATTTATCGCGTCTCGTCTGGACATGATAAATCAATCCCCAAATCAACGCCTGCACTCCACCTCGGCAGGAGGAGTAAGCGTAGTCGACGGGGGAGCTGCGGCGGTTGACTTGCCTCCGTGAGGACGGCCAGGTAAGTCGAACTAAGATACTTCAACTTCAGCTACATGAATAGTGTAGCTGAAGTTGGGTATCTTAGATTGAACGCCCCCTCCCCCCTGAGTGTAGACCAGGGTAATTAACCATTGAACAACTTACCAAGGCTTGTGATGATTTAAAAGTTCCCAGTGATAGAGAATCCAAGTTTACATGCTTTTGTGAAAGATAAACTGTAATTCAAACAGGAATAAATTCAGGGAAGTCCTGTGTTATCCAGGAGATCAGACTAGATGGTCACAATGGTGCCTTCTAGCCTTATGTTATGTATGAAATACCCCACCTCCTTTTAACTAAGCCTCAATTCCTCTCTACGGCCCCAATACTTATTTGGAGCTGAATTATTTCCACTTTGTAAGGAGGAAGAGCCTTTGTGGAGGCAATACATTCAGATAATCAGAGTTACTGGTGGTGAACTTTTTTCCTTCTTCCTGACTCTCATTCAGTAGGGCTCTGTAGCTGCTGACTGGTTAACAGTGACTCTTCTCAGGACAAGGGCTGAGGAACTCTACTAGTTGAATAGAGGAATTCATGAATGTGAACCAGATGCCACATACAGCAAGAGGTATGTTCTGCTGAGCTGCAGTATGCACAGGGCCCTGGTTATATATACACTTCAGAAAACTGTAACTAAAGAAAAATCTAACCTCTTATCTGGTGCAGTTGATAACTCAAGGTGAGAATTAATAAGATTAAACCATAAGGTACTTTTAAATAGGTATGTACACTTGTCTGTCTTCATTCTGCATGAAGTTCTAATGGTGAATTTGGAGAGCACGGTGGACATTTGTGTGTGATTACTGAGGGTTTTGAAATGTGTCCCTTGAAATTGTATCTCATTTATTGCTCAATGCAAGTGTTTTTTTTTTTGTTTTTTTTTTTAGCAAGATCTCTTCTGAACCTGGAAGGAACCCTCTGTATACCAATACATTCATTCATCCTTTAGCCAGTGTCCCCTGCTATCTCTGTAGGTTGTGTACATGAAAGTGCTATCCAGGTGTGTTGTGGGCTCATTGTTAAAATCAACACAGAAATCTTGTTGAGGGGAAGGGACCATTGATAAGCTGTCTTTGTGCTCCTAGTTGTGTAGGGGAAGCATGTAGAGTTGTGAGACAGGGTTAAGAAATTTGGTAATGTATCTGACCATGCATTTTCTATGAGCATTCCCCATATGGGATAGAAAAGGTTTTTGTCAACTGCACAGTTTGCACTCAATCTATAAGCAGTTCCAAAGTACCATGGGCCTTAGGCTGAGACATGCATTCAACAGCAACTCATGATTGCAAGGCCTGAGTGTTATAAATTCCCTGTAAGGCTTTCAGCCCAGCTCTTCTGTTTTACTGTGGGATATAGAATGCAGCGCTGTATACCATGCAATCACACAACTGAGCAGTTGTCGTCATATTATGGTTTCCCTCTACTGACTGCCTATTAAGGGTCAGACTGACTGCCTATTAAGGGTCAGACTGACTTTTAAACTGGTTGTTTAAAGCTTTCAGTGACCCCACGGTCTTGTGCGTTTAAACAGAACAGAATCTTGTGCTGATAGGTATTTGCGCTTTCACAGCACCCGCCATCTAGGAGTTTTGCCACCATGCATTGGATCAGTGTGATTGCACTCTCAGCTATGGTAACTCCTGTGAAGTGATGCCTGCTTCCCCCTGCCATAGGAATCTGTCTTGGCTCATTCCTCTGTACACTATAAAATCAAGTCATCATGTTTTTTCAGGGGCGTTCTAATTCCACGGAATTTATGTGATCAGATATCCGTCCTAGAGATGATGGAAAGAAACATGCAGGCCCCTTTGTTAGACAGCATGATTAGGGCACTGCCAAATTCTTGACCGTGAAAAACATGCCACAGACTGTGAAATCTTGGCCTTTTGTGTGGTTTTACCCTATACTATACAGATTTCATGGGGGAGACCAGCATTTCTCAGATTGGGAGTCCTGGCCCAAAAGGGAATTGGGGGGGCGGGGGAGGGTCACCCTTCCTTCTGCATTAACTTCAGAGCTGGGTGGCCGGAGAGTGGCAGCTGTTGGCTGGGTGCCCAGCTCTCAAGGCAGTGCTCCATCAGCAGCAGTGTAGAAGTAAGGGTGGCAATACCATACCATGCTACCTTTACTTCTGCGCTGCTGCCTTCAGAGCTGGGTGGCTGGACAGTGGTGGCAGTTGACTGAAAGCCCAGCTTTGCAAGGAGAAGCACAGAAGTAAGGATGGCAGTACCATACCATACCATCCTTACTTCTGCATGGCTACTGGTGGTGGCTCTGCCTTCAGAGCTGGGCTCCCATCCAGCAGCCACCGCTCTCCAGCTGCTAAACACTGAAGGCAGCACTGCCACCAGCAGAAGTAAGGCTAGCAGTCGTGCAACCCTCCCTACAATATCCTTGCAACCCCCCCGCACAACAATTAGAATACTGCTAAATTTCAGATTTAAATAGCTGAAATTGTGAAATTTACAATTTAAAAAACCTGTGACGGTGAAATTCACCAAAATGGACTGTGAATTTGGTAGGGCCCTAAGCATGATCATAACTATTCCCATTCCCAAAGTGTTTGTGCAGCAGGGACGGAAGGAACACAATGGAAAAATTGCCCACCTGTGCACAGAAGCATAGAGTCCACTTACCCACTTGATACACAAACTTGCAAATCTTTAGGGTTCAGAGAATGTTGTAAAAACATTTACAGAAAGTTCAAAGGGCATTGTAAACCGTCAGTTGTGGTGTTCTTCTGAATAATATGAGCTGGCTTTTGGCATGAGATGATACTGTTTGCATTTTAAAAAACCCTGCAAGTGCAATTCAACTGTGTTGCAATATAAGTCACAGAGCTGTCAATGGAAGTTTAACATGGTGAGTAGCGTAAACCGTATTGGTTGCTGAGCTTTTTATCTGCAAAATGCAGGTGAGATATAAAATAGGTGCATGAAGATATAAATCAGGACAAGGCGGAGGAGGATCTGGAATGTAGGCAAGATCTGTCTGTTAATTGGCCTTAAATTGGTATTGTTGGGTTTTAAAGCCAGTCTTTCATTTCTAGACTGCAGCATAAAGAGCATAAGATCATAGTAGTTCAAACCATTGAGCAGCATGTTGCAGGATTCTGAATCTGCAAGTGATATGTAGGCCTTTTCAGAAGAACTACAGTAACTGAGCCTTGTGGTTCTGAGAACATGTATTTTTCTGTTTTGAAGACCTTAATGGCTAAATAAGGGCACATCCTCTGCATAGCTTGCATTTGGGAAAAAATAACTTTTTATATCACTTCAGACAATAGGGATATTCCATGGAAAGAACATGGCAGAAAATGAAGCCAGGATTTTTAATGTGGCAGGCTCCCTCAGAATGAATCCCTTCAAATATGATTGTGGTGTTACCTTTACCCAGCACTAAGGCTTGTTTTCAGGAGTTTAAGGACAAGATAGCTCTGATTTACCTATTGGTAATATGTCCAAATGTTCTTCCAGAACAGACAGGGAATGTACAGGATCTGTGAGTCAAGAGGGATTCAATTCATTGCCCAGTATTTAGAAATCTGCTAGAGGCCTCACTTGCATTGAACAAAACAGCTAGGAAGATGTTTTGGGGAAATGCTGCATAGTAAATGCAGATGGATGTGCCTATCCATCTTGATGATCTGGCTTTACATAGCAGTGAGTCTACAGGTGAATGTCTTAACTAGTCCAATTGTATTTGTGCAGAAAATGTACTGAGCACATATGCTACACTGACAATAGGACATAGACACTTCCCCCTGTCTGGCAGGAGCTTCACTTTTACCCTAAACGTAACAAAATTGGCATTTTTCGTAGAAGAATATTAAATATCTTGCAAATTCTTCTGTAGAGCTGAATTCTTTCTAACAGTATGTGTGCTGTGACTATAGCTCTTATTTTTGGCTTCATATTCCAGAGATGTCAAAACTTTGCCCAACAGACAGTCCTTTTGACTGCTTTTTAGGAGTCAGTGATGCACAAATTTCATTGAATAGAACCTGTTGGAGCCACTGCCTGGAAAAATGTGAGTTCCAGCATGCAACATGGGTTCTCTTTCTGAACATCCATTCTCTGATCAAGATGAAGTAATGTGTGCAGGATTCTGTAGTGTCCCCTGGCTGCGCTGCTATGATACAAATAAATGTGTGGAGCTGTAGGTAACAATTTGGCTAGCCCTTCTATTCCTGGATTTCAAAATTTAATTAAGACACTGATCTAATGTATTGCAAAGTACTTAGACTTTTTTTAATCTCTTATAGACATCAATGTACTATAGGCATATAATGTGACCAGTGGTTTGTATGTGGTGATGGTCTTTGTGTCCAGACAAAAATCTACCCCTTTAAAAAGTTAACTATATTCTTGTAGTTTTGTGAATGACACATGGGGATGTTAGCACAATGTTAAGTGTCACTTGCAAAATCCTGCTCTTTTCCAAAACATCAGTCTTTTTTGTGTTAAGACTGTATTTATCCTAACAGGACTACAGTGGCAACTGTGTGTTATTTTTTTCAGTATGTGATATCTTGCTAGATTGAATGCAATGGGTTTGAAAACAGTTTACCCTGTATTATTTTTGCATAGAAAACTTAAATGGCATGTTCTTCCTCCATTCTCCTGTTTAGGATAATTTGCAGTGAGCCTGAATGTACTGTGACCCTGATTTAATTTTGTGCAGAAATTTGTACAAAGTGTCTTTATAAAAAGACTCAAATGAAAGTTGCTTAAAAACAAAATCAAGGTAACTGAACCTGCACAATGTTTCTTCTGGAGTCGCTGGGGATGTTTTGTTTCAATGCAAATTAGTTTTTCCTGGAACTGGAAACATCTGTTCCCAAAAGGCTAGTTATTGAGGTCTCCTCAGATGTTGGGATATGACTGGGTCCTGCTGGAAATTAAATCTCTCCTTACTTCCTAATTCTCGGAAGAAAAATATAGTTTTCAAATACATAGAATCAATATATAAATATCATTTCTGCTATGAATAAAAGACACTTGAGAATGACTGACTGCATTTGAAATGAATTTGATTTATTTCTCTTAAAAAGATGATCAGGGTCTGAGAAACAAACTGCTCATAAAAACAATGAGGAGTCCAGTGTCACCTTAAAGACTAACAAGGTGCTACCAAACTCCTCATTGTTTTTGTGGATACAGACTACCAGGGCTACCTCTCTGAAACTCAGTGTAGTCACTGCCTCTAATATGCAGAGCTCGTTATTTGTTTATGTACTGAAGAGGGTCTCTCTCCTTCAGCCCAATTGTGCAAGCAGAGAAAGAAAGTGAATCTTAAGATACTGTGTGTATTTACCTTGGTTGAACTGAATACAAGTTAAAACAGCTCTTCCCCTGCTAAGATTATCATCTCCTAGATTCCAAGGCCAGAAGGGACCATTGTGATCATCTAGGTTGACCTCCTGTATAACAGGCCAGAGAGCTTCCCCCAAATAATGTCCAGTATAGATCTTGTAGAAAAACTCCCAATCTTGATTTAAAAATTGTCAGTGATGTGAAATCCACCACAACCCTTGGCAAACTGTTCAGTGGTTAATTACTCTCACTGTTACAGATTTATGCTTTATTTCCAGTCTGAGTTTGTGTAGCTTCAGCTTCCAGACACTGGATCATACTATACCTTTCTCTGCTAGACTGAAGAGGCCATTATTAAATATTTGTTCCCCTTGTAGATGTTACGAACTGCAATCAAATCACCGCTTAACCTTCTCTTTGTCAAGCTAAATCAGTTTTGCTCTTTGAGTCTTACTATAAACCATGTTTTCTAATCCTTTAATCGTTCTTGTGGCTCTTTTCTGAACCTTCTCCAGTTCATCAACATCTTTCTTGAATTGTGGACACCAGAACTGCACACAGTATTCCAGCAATTTTTGCACCGGTGCCACTTATTATAGGTAAAATAACCTCCCTATGCCTACACGAGAAGCCCCTATTTATGCATTCCAGGATTGTACTAGCTCTTTTGGGCACAGTGTCACATTGGGAGGTCATGTTCAGATGATTATCCACCATGACCCCAAATCTCTTTCAGATTAACTGCTTCCAAGGATAGAGTCCCTCATCATGTAAGTATGGCCTACATTCTTTGTTCTTAAATAGATACGCTTATATTTAGCCATATTAAAATGCATATTGTTTGTGCTCAATTTACCAAATGATCCAGATTTCCCTGTATCAGTGACCTGTTCTCTTCATTCTTTACCACTCCCCCAATTTTTGTTTCATTTGCAGACTTCATCGGTGACACACAACGATCTCCTTTCTTCCATCCTGCTATAAGAGATGTGTGGACATACAAGTTCTTGAATGCTTTTCTCAGTACAAGGGCTTCTTAACAGTAACGCTTTGGAACAGAACCCACAGTGTGTGTCCCTCCTTTTTAAATTATTTTTCAGTGTGTCTGCAGCAGATATTTTTGTTTTTTTTTAAATGTCCTAGTTTTGGTCCTCACATCAGCCAACAGTGCTGCTCAATATCTTTCCAGAGAAACAAATACTGTAAGAAAACCAACATGTTCTTAAATCGTAGTGAGGTTAGTAATGTGTGATGTAACTTCTGTAGGAAATTTGATATTTTTTTGACTCCATACTGTCAGCCTCAAAAATGTTAGGTAATTTACACACAGCAGAACAAAAAGTGTGAAAACATTCTCTCAAATAATTTTGTTTATTGCACAGTGCAATTGGTGTAAGTGGCACTGTACAGCTTTGCCGTTTACAGAAGGCTATTGACTATATATGCAAATATTGGGGAAATTGTATATTAAAAGAGTAACTTCTAACTTTCTTAGTCCTGCAAATTCGTGTATTGCTAGTATATTAAATGTATTATGGTCATGTTAGTTAATTTTATTAACATTTATTAAAATATCTTTTCATATTCTCAGTTTTCTGGCCCTTTACTCGAGCAAGTAAAGCCATTACCCTGGTGGAGGGATCAAGCACCATGTTTGAAAGTACAATGTGTCCCACGTAATTTCAGCGAGGTTTCTTTACATTTTCCTATTCTGTGTTATGTCAAATGAGCAGCTTCATTGTATTTCCAGAAGGAGAAAAATCTAGAGGAAGAGACATCAATATTCTAAAACAGTGATTCTCAACCTATTTACCATTATGGGCCCTATATGCAGCTCTCTGTGTTATGTAGGCCACATCATAGAATACATATATGACCCTGTATGGCCCTAAGGATGTCACATAAGAATAGCTCTACTGGGTCAGACCAAAGGTCCATCTACCCCGGTATCCTGTCTTTAGACAGTGACCAATGCCAGGTGCCCCAGAGGGAATGAACAGAACAGGGAATTGTTCAGTGATCCATCCCCTGTTGCTCATTCCCAGCTCCTGGCAAACAGAAGCTAGAGACACCATTCCTGCTCATCCTGGCTAGTAGCCATTGATGGACCTATCCTCCATTATTTTTTGAACCCTGTTACATCTTGGCCTTCACAACATCCTATGGCAAGGAGTTCCACAGGTTGACTATGCACTATGTGAAGAAATACTTCCTTTTGTTTGTTTTTAAACCTGCTGCCTATTAATTTTATGTGGTGACCTCTAGTTCATGTGTTATGAGAAGGAGTAAACAACACTTTATCTATTTTCTCTACACCAGTCATGAATTTATAGACCTCTATCATATCTCCCCTTAGCAGTCTCTTTTCCAAGCTGAGAAGTCCCAGTCTTATTAATCTCTCATAGGAAGCCGTTCCATACCCCTAATAATTTTTGTTGCCTTTTTCTGAACCTTTTCCAATTCCAATATACCTTTTTTGGGATAGCTGTGGCCCATGGTTGCCCCATGTGCTGATTGATCTGCAGGTGAGCCGCGGGTTGAGAACTACTGCTCTAGAAGTGCTCATTTGGCCTGTTTTATCTTCATTGTGTTTTTTGTCTCTGAAGTTTTTATGGCTTCAAGGTCTTAGCCCCAGTTTATCCACAAAGTACGCACTGGGACCTAATTAATCCTTTCCCTTCATGAATATAACCTCATGTTTGAGATATGAGGGTCATACTACCTTGCATGCCTTTCTGGCACACCTTTTGGAAGAACTGGACCTATGTGTCTGGTATTTTTCCACTACTGATCACTTCTTAAATGATTGGTCTGCTTTCTTAAACATGTATATTCATTTTTTCAAGATGAGTTTGTTTTTAAAAAAAAAAAATCACATGATCTCTATTTTCGGGGGAGTGGCTGATGTATTGAAAATATAGCTTGTTCAGTGGCTTTGCCATTGTAGGCCAAGCGTTTAGCAGAACTTCAAAAAAGAAATGGTCACTTACGTGGATAACTGTCTTCTCATTACATTAGTGAGGATTTAGGAAGGGATACAAACTTTTCTGTGTAGAGCATAAATTAGCATCTGACTGAGTTGATTTAGGAAGAAACTTCTTTTATTGTAAGATATCCACTTCAGGATTTCTTGTACCTTTCTTTGAAGTATCTGACTATCAAGTGACATGATTCTAGATGGATTGTTGGTCTGATCCAGCATAGCAGTTTTTTTAGTAGATCATAGGCTAAGGTCTTAATCCTACAAATATTTATGCTTGTGTTTAACTTTATGCGTGTGTGTGTGTTTGAGTCAGGGCATCAGTTGCATAAGTGAGAGGGAAAGAGAGAGAGAAAGATGCAGATTAACAGTCAACAGTAGGAAGCAAACAAGCCATTATTGGTTGAGTCTCAGACTTTATCCCACTAAAGCCCATACTTGAGCATTAAACTTGGGATGCTCCAGTTACTCTATTTAGTTCAACCTTGAACTTCAGCATATGTCTCTGCTTTCTTTTGCACTGCCCCAATGCATGAAATGTCCTCCTTGAACTAATTCGTAAGGCTGTCTACCGCCACTTTCTAGGCTTCACAGTAGAAATAGATGATTTCTCTTTAAAAAACCCACAAAATCCAATGTTGGTTAAGCGGTTGGTGACAGCGTGTGTTTAGAGGGTTTTTTTAACTTCAGAACCATCAAATTCTGAACACTGTTAGATTGCATAGCTGTTCGCTTATTTTCACCCCCAAACACACATGCAATCTTTTCTTACCTGTTATTTTTTACTTCGTCTTTTTTTCCTCCTTTCTTCAAATTAGTTTGCAGGGGTCCGGTCTCCACGTATGTGTGCAGACCACCTAGTACAATGGGGCCCTTATTACCTGGAGATTACTGCAGAACATCTGTGTTTTGAGAATGTATTAACTGTGTTGTGCGTGTCTGCAGCTGTTTGTTCAAGGAGTTTACAAGTCTAACTGGTGAAGTTGGAGCTTGCAAATGCTGCTAACCCATAGCTCAGGTTCAATGTTTACAATTTCAGCAAGTCTAACTTTACATTTCTTTCTTAGTGGAAAATGTACTTGAAACGTAAAGAATCCATTAATGGAGTGTTAAAACTGCACTGTTTAAAAATCACTACAGTAAGGGAATGTTTCTGCACTGAAAAGTGACCCTGTTACAAGGACGTTTTGAATGCCCACATCTGCCACTATTTCCTTGTCCCATTGTTCCGTTTTACAAGTAAAATGATTAATCAGCATTCTTCTGCTTTTGCTGAGGGAAATGTTGGATTGGTTAAAAGATGGGATAAAATTTAAATAAGTCCCAACACATTTTTATTCTAAAATCCTCGTATCGTTAATATAGTCTGAGAGAACAAAACTATATAAACTCTTTGAAACACTGACATCCCAAAGCAGAGATCTGCTGACTGGCAAGCTGACTTCATTTCACACAAGCAATAGTGTATACAAAAATAGTATTACTGAATGCATAGTTTGGCCTACAGAATCTTACCTACTGATGGTGATCCACAGGAGGAGAGGACCGCTCTGATATTGGGATGAGTTCTCATGATTGGCAGGCAGAGAAACCTTACCTTCTGAAATAGCACTTACAATACTGGGTGTTTCACTGACCAGAAGGTGTGCCCTTTAAGCCAGTTGGAGTGCAGCAAGTCACTAAATGTCCAAACAAAACTAATTCTGCATCAGTCCTTGGATACAAACAGAAATATAGTAATTGTAATAGAATATTCTCCAGGGTCAGTATCTCTTGTCTTGGAAATAAATATTTGCTATTCATAAATGCATTGGCATTGATATGATGTAGCCACGTAGGTCCCAGGATGTTAGAGAGACAAGATGGGTGAGGTAATCTCTTTTATTGGACCAACTTCTGTTGGTGAAAGAGACAAACTTTTAAGCTACACAGACCTAAACTCATCTCTTTCGCCAATGGAAGTTGGTCCAGTAAAAGAAATTACCTCACCCGCCTTGGCATTAGTATAGTAGCAGGAGGCTACTTTCCTGTGACAATGGTGTATTTCACTGATGTTATCTTATCATTTTAAAATGCATTTTAAAATTTGTTGGTAATGCTTAAGAAATCTGCAAAGGATTATGCTAGATGTTGGGTCTGATCATGAGTACTAGTTGATGGAGTTGTAGCTTCTATCTAGCTCAGATACTTGTATGGCTCCCATTACTGTAGAATCTGAGTGTCCTTGTGAGGGTAGGGAAGTGCTTTTATCACCATTTCACAAATGAGGAGCTGAGGTACAGAGGCTAAAGTGACTTGCCAAAAGAAGTCTGTGGTGGAGCAAGGAATTGACCTCTGGCCCCTTGAGTCCCAGGTTAGTGCCCAAACCACTGGACCGTCATTCCCCTCACTTAGCTCACTACTTCTATACTGATCTGCAAACATAAGATACTTAAACAATTTATTTTTAATAGATGAGAATACCAGTCCTTCCTGATTCTTATGGGAAATGCAGTTTGGTG
The DNA here is from genome assembly GCF_003597395.2 of Chelonoidis abingdonii. Lineage (NCBI taxonomy): Eukaryota > Metazoa > Chordata > Testudines > Testudinidae > Chelonoidis > Chelonoidis abingdonii. Next base: position 3,063,941 of record NC_133771.1, on the reverse strand, counting down.
TCCAATGATCTCTTGTATGGCTTAGTTGTGGTGGTGGTTGGCTTTTTAATACATACAAGCAAAGCTTATCTGGTATGGGTTACAGATCTCCAGAATGCTAATACCTTACTTTTCTGTCATAATTTTAATGTGAAATATTTTGTCTGCCAGCACTTCGTTCTTTTTATTTATTTTTTGGGGGGGTAGGGTTGGGGGAGAGGGACTATTGTTCAGGATAACTTTTTTGTAGGCTAAAACTTAGTGTTGGCAGTTTTTCATTCAGTCACATGACTTCCTTTTTAAATACAAATAGAACTTTAACAGACTAGGCTTTGCTTCTTAGTTTTTTTTGTCCTTAATCTCTCTGTCCATTCCTGGAGGAGTCTCATGTGGGCCTGCTGGCACTCTCGTTCTTAATGAGAGAAAAAAATGACAGGCTTAAGAATATATGGGGTGAAATCCTGGATCTTTTGAAGGCATTGAGAGCCTTGCTAGAGAATTCAATAACTGCAGAGCTAGGCTCTTCATTACTGACTTCCTCATGAAATTGTGTGTTCAATATAATGTCTCACTAGAGAATTGTTTACATCAGATAAACTTTCTCTAAAGTGAGAGTTGAAGCCTCCATCTTAATTTTTTTTAAATTGAACATCCTTAATGCCATATTTGTGTCTAGTATCGTTAACATAACATTTAACAAATGCACACTTTGTCACTTAAATATTTAAGATCTATCTTGACTGCACAGAACATCCAATTTAAAGTAAATGCTGCTACTGCTCCATTGTGCTTTCAGTACGTAGGTAGAAAAAGACTTTCTAGAGTCTGTGCTTAGAATTCACTTTCTTTTGCTAGTGCGAGGACCCTAAAGTGGTGGTCTGCTCTGAACATTGACACTTTATAGTAGTTGTAGGGTTTTTTTATTGTTGGGTTGCATATTTGTATCTCTGACACTGTAGAACTTGGACTTCAGAGAGAACTTAAATTCTAGCCCTGCAAATTTAATCTGGGATTTAAATCTGTCTGTGCTCTTTGTAATTAATGCATAATCACTAATAATAAAATTGTGTCCAAATTCTGCCCTTTTCATAGCTATATTGTCTTCAGTGAGGTTACACAAGTATAACAAAGGGCAGAGTTGTTCCCTGCATTGGGAATTGAGGGTGCATTACTAATGCATTGGCCACCCTAGATTCTGTCCTGCTTCCCGGTAGCTGTGCTAGTTCTGTAGGGCTACTGACAGTAAAAAAGAGTGAACTTCCTTATTTTTGTTGCTAATATGTGTTGATCAAACTGAATAAATAAGATACCTTGATTAGAAACGTGCTACTTAATGTGTTATATTTTTTACTATAACTAAATGTTTAACAGTTGCTCTAACAGAGTGCTTTCTTTGGTTTTCCCACTTCCTCTTCCTGTCTGGGGAAATCTGAACTGGGTCTTAAGCCTCTGCCTAAAGACAGGAGTAAACATTACCTCTTATGGATTATACTGTTATTGTTCAAGAGCAAAGTTTTGCTGAACTGCGTCTGCAATGTCTCGCCTAATCTATCTTCACTTGAGAGCAAGGAAAGAGCCGTTCAGCGTCTCCATGCCCCCTCCCCACTCTCCATGGTTTCTGGCACGTTTTCCAAAATCTTTCAGTCTGTGGGTGTTGTGGCTGCTGGGAAACTGCAGTAGGGTAGTGTTCTTGGCAGTTATGGCTCATGCAAGCTGAGTAACTATCATACAAACCAAACTTGAAAGGATTTTTAAATCCATTTCACAGTGTTCAATGTGTTGACTTCAGTGTAGCCACAGGGAATGGACACTTCACATGTCCAGTTTTGAAGACACTTCTGTTGGGTGGTACTGGTCATCCTGTAAAGTTTAAATATGTATGTGTTTGTAAATATGAAGGCATTCTAAAGAGAGCCACCCTTTAAGGAGACTTTCAGAGATGAGCTTCAGAAAGCTGGCTCAGGGTTACTGAAGCTGAGTGGCACCATTCTTCAAAGGTACATATGTATGTTATGGTTTGAGGAGTGAGCTGTCTTTGGCCTTTCTTTCTCCATACGTGCACTTTCCATGTGAAATGCCTACATCTGCACTTCTCAGAGCGAAATACTGCAGTTCACCTCATTGTAGACTGAAACACCAGGATACATCCCTTGCTGCCCACCAGCTGTATTACCTCATGAGGCTTGACTGGGTTCGGAAATTTTGTAAACTTCTTCCCAGGAACTGGTGGCCAGTATGAAAACCAGATAATGTTTTATTTATCCATAGAAACATCAGAGAGCAAAGGGTTAAAAATAACACGAACCTAAACATGCATTGTCTTTGGAATGCTAACCATGGCATTTGCATCATCCAAGTAGGTAGGCCCAGGTCAACCATTCTCCTGGGGACTGAGTTGCAGCTGCTTTCCTGCAGACCCTCTTGTCTCTTCTAATGCACAGCTTTTAAGGGGCTGACATCTGTATTATGTAGACAAGGTGGGTGAGGTAATATCTTTTACTGGACCAACTTCTTTTGGGGTGAGAGAGAAGCTCTTGTGTGTCAAAAGAGCTCTGTATAAGTTCAAAAGTGTATCTCTTGCCAACAGAATTTGTCCAGTAAAAGATATTACCTCACCCACCTTGTCTCTTGAATATCTCGGGACCAACACAACACTGCATACCTGTATTGTGTCAGGGATTTGTGATTGGGGTTAACAACACACATTGCATGCTTTCCTGCAATTGGGCAGAGCACCCTGGGACTCAGCTAATACTTACGGCAGGAATAGGCAACCTATGGCACGCGTGCTGAAGGCGGCACATGAGCTGATTTTTCTGTGGCATTCACACTGCCCACATCCTGGCCACTGGTCCGGGGGACTCTGCATTTTAATTTAATTTTAAATAAAGCTCCTTAAACATTTAAAAAACCGTTATTTACTTTACATACAACAATAGTTTAGTTATATATTATAGACTTCTAGAAAGAGAACTTCTAAAAAGGTTAAAATATATTACTGGCATGCGAAACCTTAAATTAGAGTGAATAAATTAAGATTCGGCACACCACTTCGGAAAGGTTGCCGACCCCTGACTTAATGTGTTCCATGTGGCAGTCACCCCCTGATATCAACTGGACACTCATACAATATTCATAAAAATAATGTAGCTCCCACTTTCTTCACTATGTATTTTTGATTTGAAGATTAAATGTGCTGTTTGAAATGCTGACTAGTCTTGGTTTCATAGTGTGGAAGAGTGTGGTGACAATTGCAGAAGTGGCAGTGTTAATATCTGAGTCAGTATGAACATTTCTTTTACTTAGTGCTTCCTCCCTAACTGCATTTGCAAAAGTGATCTTGTAGAGATGCTGTCTGTACTGGGTGAATCAAACTTTATTCTGTCTTCCAGATAAAATGCACTTGCATCCCAAAGGTCAGGACTCCCTTTCTGCTAGCATGACCCCCTCACCTCCCCCAAAAAAAACCCTTACTGTCTGTAGCATTTCTGCAGCAATCTACAGGACCTGAGGGTTTGTTGTGACCTGAGTTCCTTGACTGGAGTTAATTCATTTTGTTTCTCTGTTTTTTCTGAAGTTAGAGCTCGCATGGTCAGTGAGCCAGCACTTGTTCTCTGGTATTAAGTCATATCTAAATTACAATGACATTTTAAAAAAGATCTTATTTAAGAAATAGATGCATAGAAAAGCATTGAAACATGTAGAGACATGCTACAAAAAGCATTCCTAATATAGGTTGTGACCTTTATTATTGTGCTATATATGGTATGGTGCACATACCTCAACAGATATCAGTCTCCTATGCTAGGCATTGTATAACACACAGTAAGACAGTCCCTTCTGTGAAGAGCGTATGCTCTTCTTCAGTTCTAAAGGTTAGACTGGGAGCTGTAGGTCTTATGAGAGACTATCTCTGTCCATTCTCTGAGCTCCTAAAAGATTCCTCCTAATATGCGTGGGGGAATTTCAAAGGGAGTTGGCTCATGTCAGAAACTAAATTTAGTAATTTGAGTAAAGGGATTTTTCTTCAGATTGTGCATTCAACCTCTTGCTACTTATCTTAGGTGCTTATCTTTCTTCAGAGACTGTCCACTAAGTAAATTTACCTCTTTGGGAAATGACCTCTCCAAAATAAAGAGGTTTATTCCTTTGTGGAAATGTTGGACTGCCCAGTGGTCTTTCTGTTTCCTGGATAGTTGATTCATCATATTGTCATATTCTTTTCAGGCTGCTGAAAATGTACAGAACAAAAAAATCATAACTGAGGCAATCATGTTTTTATATCTGTAAATGTTAAAGTGTTAAAATGAGCAGTTCTTATTACAGTTCAGTAAAAGGCTTCTGTTAGAATTAATTTCAAGCCGTCACAACTTCCAGTTTGCTGCAGAAATTAGAATAAGTTGCTGTAGTCTTTAGGTTGAGGGTACAGCAGATATACAACTCTACCACTCATTTTTCCCTTGACTATTGAAGGGGATAGGGTTTTTTATGGTTTTCTTCCTCCTAGGAAAAAAAACAAACTGCAGGTCCCTGGTAGGGAGCAGAGCCACATGGATCTTCCCTTGAATCACTGGCGGCAGCTTCATCCATGCTCTGCCTGCTTAAATTGGACATGCCCCTAAAATCACACTGTGCTTCAGTTGGAAGAGAGACTGACGAGGCCGACTCTATGGATGTTTCCATCATAGACAGCAGCAAAGCAGCCTTATGGGCACCTCCTCTCACTTGCTAAGCATTATTGTTTGGATTCTTCTGCCAAGAGGCAACGCTGTTCTGGATTCTCCATACTCTGGAATTCATAGAATCATAGAAATGTAGTGTGACACTCTACACCCCAGGGGAGCACCCTGTAACCCCCATATTCATCATTTGTATATAATTATGATATTGCATACAACGCATGCCTTGTAAGCAATGTTCCCTCATTTTTTTTATCCATGTGTGGAATAAATTTTATTATGTTCACCAAGGTATGTGCAGATGTTTGCCACCAGTACAAACAAAAAACCTAGATATAATATATATATTTAAAAAGTTACCGTAGGGATAATTACTCTAGCCAGGACAGGTTAGGCATTTTAGAGCTCACTATGCAAAGAATTACATTTAAGTGTAAGAGAGAAATAAAAATTATGAAATGCATTAACTAGTCGAAACAGTAGAATAACACCCTTTGAAAGAATAAAATTAGAGACTATGTGCATTTGCAAGAAGTAACAACAAGAATACTACAAGTATATGTTGGGAGGTGAGTGTGAAAGACTGTGTGTGTGTGTGTGTACACACATGCTTGCTAGCTGCTGGGGAAATCTGAGAGACGCTGTGCGTTGTCTCTTTAAGGCACTCACTGAAACCTCTTCTGCTCCTGAGCCCTGTCCCCTCCCCTGCTCTGCAGAGGTAGGGTATGTGGAAAAGCTGGGGAGAGACTGTGTGTGTGTGTGTGTGTGTGTGTGTGAGAGAGAGAGAGCGAGAGAGCTGGCTGCTGGGGAAGTCTCTGAGAGACCATGCACTGTCTCTTTAAGGCACGCGCTCACTGCCTAGAAGGTTCTTTCAGACCTCAGATCGCAGCAGCTCTCTCCTGCTCCTGAGCCCTGTCCCCTCCTCCCTGCTCTGTGGAGAATGGAGGGGGGGGGCAGAGGGGATACCCTAACATCAGCACTCCCCTTCCCCTCCTGACTCTGCACGGCCAGCAGCAGGGTCCCGGAAGCAGCTGTAGGAGCAACATGGCTGCAAAGCAGCAGGGCGTGCGGCACTCAAATTGCTCCTGGGTGGCCACCCGACTGTACAGCTTAGAGGGAACACAACTTGTAAGATATCATGGGAAAGGTTATGGTTTGCTGAAACCCACTGTTCCATCTAAATATGTATATCATTAATGCATATGAAGTTATGAGAATTGTGTTATATGATTGTCACTAAAATGTTGTGGCTGGGAAGCAGCTGGATACTAGCTCCCCAGGCGGGTGTCGAACAGCCATCAACAGCCATTGCCCAGCAAGGGAGCTACGATGCCATGACTCACCTGCATGAGGCCACACCAGGAAATTGCTCAGCCTTGCTTGGTGACTCAGTAATGCCCCCCAGACATGCCTGGACTGGTGCTCCCCAAGCACATGGGCTGAGGATATAAAACAGAATAGAGTGGCCCCGTGCTTGGCCTCTTCTCCATCCCCCACTGGCCTTTTATCCCTCCCCCACCTATGCTGCAAACAACAAGGACACTCAGAAGACTGAAGACTCCAACAGAGGAGACTGGCCCAGGTTTCAAGGGTGAAACCTGTGTACTGTGAACTGCAGTATCCAGTAGGGGTGAAAAAAACTGCCTAATCTTGATGTTGTCCAGTCTAAGAGGGTTGAGAGTTTAGATGATATGCTAATATTTTACTTTCTTTTGGTAACTAACTCAGACTTTTTGCTTATCACTTACAATCACTTAATCTATCTTTTTGTAGTCAATAAATGTGTTTTACTGTTTATATTTACCAGTGAGTTTGTTTAAAGTATTTGGTAAATCTGCATAGGTTTACAAAGGGCTGGTATATATCCACTTTCTGTTGATGAAGTGGTGAGCCATTTAATAAACCTGCACTGCTTGTTTTGAGCAGTGCAAGACGGTATATTCCTGAGGTACAAGGCTAGGAGCTAGTGGGGATTTGGCGGGTGCCTTTCTCTGTATGGTTCGGGAGTGGCTCTGGGAGCAGTCATGCACTCTAGCTGGGTGTGGTGCTCCACATGTGGTGGTGCTGAGTGATAACAGTGCCTGGAGGGGTTTGCTGCTTGTGACTAGCAAAGCATATGAGAGACGGCCCAGACTGGAGGGTTGAGGGGGCACAGCAGTCCCACAGTCCCAGGCTGCATCATGGGGATTCTGTGACACATAGGGCTGGAAAGAACCTCAAAGTCCTTAAATCCAGCCCCCTGCACTGAGGCACGACCAAGTAAACCTAGACCAGGGTTTTTCAAAGTTCGGGTCCCGTGGCACATAAGGCATTGGGTTGCTCTGGTCAGCACCACCGACTGGGACATTGAGAGTCCTGTTGGCGGTGTTGTCCATCTAAGGCAGGCTAGTGCCTACCTGCTCTGACACTGCACTGCGCCCTGGAAGTGGCCAGCAGGGGGGCCATGGGGCTCTGTGTGCTCCCCCGCCCCAAGCACCGGCTCTGCACTTGGACAATGGGAGCTGGGGTGAGGGCAGTGCCTGTGGGCAAGAGCTGCGCAGAGAATCATAGAATATCAGGGTTGGAAGGGACCTTAGGAGGTATCTAGTCCAACTCCCTGTTCAGAGCAGGACCAACCCCAACTGAATCATCCCATTGCCAGGGCTTTGTCAAGCCTGACGGTAAAAACCTCTCTAAGGAGGGAGATTCCACCACCTCCCTAAGTAACCCATTCCGGCCTAGGAACCGGACCTGCTAGGATGGGCGGGACGCCTGTCTCTGCACCCCAGCTGTGCTGCTGACTGGGTGCCATTGCCCCAACCCCCGCCTGAGCCTTGAGCCCCTCCTGCCCCGTGAGCCCCCCCCCAACCTGGATCTCCTCCTGCACCCCAGCTCCCTTCCCCAGCCCAAAGCCCTCTCCCATGCCCTGAATCCCTAATTCCTGACCCTACCCCACAGCCCTCACCGTCCCAGCCCTGAGCCCCTCCCACACCCCAAGCCCCTCATCCCCAGCTCTGTTGGGTTGCGGGCATTAACAATTTTCTTCAACTGAGTCCCCAGGAAAAAAGTTCGAAAACTACTGACCTAGACCATAGCTCATAGGTGTTTGTCTAATACAGAGGTCCCCAAACTGTGGTGTGTGCCTCCCTGGAGTATGTTTAGGAATGTCCAGGGGGGGTGGGGCATGGGCCAGCCCCTAGGAAGGGGTTGGGGAGGAAGTGCCAACCAGCCACTCCCTGCCCCCAGCTACATCTCTGGCTCCTGTGTTTAGCCTCGGCGCAGCTCTGCACCCAGCCAGGGCCCTAGCTGCCAGCTCCCACCATGGCCCGCTGGCAGCTCTGCTCCTGGCCCTGTGCCAGTCTTGGCTGCTGGTTATGGCTCAGTTCCTAGCCAAAGGTCAGGCTCGGGGCGAGGCCGGGAGCGGAGCTGCCCCTGGCTATGGGCCTGTTTGCCAGCCCCTGCTGCAGCCTGGCTGTGGCTCTGCCCCTGCCCCTGCCCCAGCCCCTGGCCGTGGCCCTGATCTCGACCCCATCCCCAGCAGCAACCCCAGTCACGGCCTCCTCACTCTGGCTGGGTCTCAGTTTCCCTTCTCGTCCCCTCCCCCTCCCCCCGTTCACCTGAGCAACAGCCTTGCTCCTGGCCCAGGTCCTGAGGGGCTGGAGTCTGTGGACAGAGGTAAGTGGGGGAGTGACCCTCAAAAGTTTGGGGACCGCTGGTCTAATCTTTTGAAAACCTCCAATGATGGGGATTCACCAGCCTTCCTTGGAAGCCTACACCAGACCGTAACTACCTAATATCTAACCCAAATCTCCCTTGTTGCGGATTAAGCCCATTTCTTCTTGCCCTGTCTTCAGTGAACATAGAGAATGATTGATCACCATCCTCTTTAGAACAGTCCTTAACGTATTGGAAGACAGTTAACATGTCCCCCTCAGTCTTTGTTTTTCAAGACGAAACATGCCCAGTTTTTGTAATTATGTACAATTCTTCTGTTAATACACTCCCAGAAGATTGGCCTTTTTTGCAACTGTATCACATGGTTGCCATCATCAGATTGTGATCCACTGTAACTCCAAGATCCTTTTCAACAGCACTACCATCTAGCCAGTTTTCCCCATTTTCTAGTTGTGTATTTGATATTTTCCTTCCGAAGTGAAGTACTTTGTACTTGTCTCTATTGAATTTCACCTTGAAGAACTGGTCTGAATTCAACAATTTTGTCAAGGTCGTTTTCAATTTCAGTTTGTCTCCAAAGTGCTTGCAGCGCCGCCCAGCTTCGTGTCATTTGCAGATTTTATAAGCGTACTCTCCACTCCATTATTCAAGTCATTAATTAAAATGTGGAATGGTACTGAACCTCAGGGCTGAGCCGTGCAGGACCCTTCCAGATGCACCCTCCCAGATTGACAGTAAACCACTGATAACTACTGTTACCAGCTGTCCACCCCCCTTATAGTAATTTCATCTAGACTGCATTTCTTTAGTTTGCTTGAGAATCTCATTTAGACTCTATTAATAGCTTTACTAAAATAATTACCTATGGTAGGGAGAGTTGGTCTCTTGTATGAAAAGTGTTTATTTTGGAATGTTGCTTATTTTCAACTGGCCAATTGTATATCACTGCCTCAATGGTGATTATTGTGTTTTTATAGCAGCCTTAGTGTTCTCACATCTTTCCCTGCACTCAGAAAAAACATAACTTGTCCTCTTTTGTTCGTTTTCCTTGTCTTCCTTTTTTGTGATGGCTTCCTTCCATCTGTGCAGGCTTCTTACAGCTGAGAGCATCTTAAAGGAAGGTAAAAATTATGTATTTTCTAATTCTGTGTGTTCTGTCTTGCTAGAATCTCCTTCCCCCTCACAGTTTGATTGCCCTTTCTTATGGGTATATTTGGGTTTTTTTCTTGTGTGTCTTGTTCTTTGAGACTTACGGACAAAAATATGTTGTTCATCTCGATTAATTTGCCATAGAACTACAGGAATGATCAGAGAGTAACATTTATACTTGGGAGGGGATTTGCGATTACCTGTATGGGGTTTTGTTTACAGTCAATGCTGTTGTGACTCTGGTGAACCAGGTGCCAGCTCTTGCCAAGGCTGTAGGTGTCAGCTGAGCACTGACAAATTCATAGCTGGAAACCAGACCAGCTCACCTATATGTTAATATTGTTTGAGATGGGTATTAGGCTTGTAAGAATGTGTTTTCTTGTTTAGACTCTATGGAATGCTTGTAGGTTGCTGCCTGCATTAATTTCACTTGTACTGTCTGTGTCAGTTGCTATAAAATAGTATATAAGTTTTGCTTTATATCTGTAAAAATGCTTGTTCTGAACCTGTGAACCCAATCAGGAGGACTGGTCCATCACCCATCGAGGACTATCAAAATTAAATGGGACATTGTGGAACATCACGATAAAACACTTGGTTAATGGTCCTCTCACACTCATGAAGGAGCTACATGCAAGAAAGCACATCCCATTAGTTTGAGTTCTGGAAGAAGGAAATAAAGATAGATGAAAAAAGTTCATGTCAGCTCTGTTTTGCTGTTTGGACTTTCAAGGGCTGGAGCTAGGAAACCGAAGCAGAGATCCCCAGCATCAACCTGGGTTAACTCTGGATGCCTTTTAGGGCTGACATATTACTACAACTCTGCCACCTTTTGGAACCACAGACTGTAACTCATCTGTGTATATATCAAGAGTGACCAAACTTATTGACCCTCCGAGCCACGTAGGACAGACTTCAGAAGTTCGAGAGCTGGGCGTGCCCCACTGGGCAGAAGCCAGAGGCGATGCGTGTATGTGTGGGCACATGGGGTCATATGCCCCCCTGGATGTTTGGCAGGGTTTGCTGGTCTGGCTTAGTCACATGGTGCCTTTGGGCCCCCTCCCTGCACAGCAGCTACTGGAGCTGGCAAGCTGGGAGCTGCAACTGCAGGGAGAGGCAGTGGCAAAAGCTGGGAGCTGCAGGGAGAGCAGCTGCTGTTGCCTCTCCTCCGGGTGCTAAAGCAGCAGACCCTTCCTGCAGCTTCCAGCTGTTGGCTGCTGCCTCTCCATGTGGAGCAAACACTTGGGAGCTGCAATGTCTGAGGGTAAGGAGAGGGTGTGACGCACTGTTGGGGGGAGGAGGCAAACCTTTAAAATTATGCAATCTCTCTTCCCCCACCCCACCCCCCTCAAGCAGGCACCAGTTGTTTTTGGCAGAAGTCCCTAGCCCCATCACCCTGCTGCAGGACAGAAGCCCCGAGCTCCTCCCCCAGTCTGGTAGGCAGTGAATGAATGTGGTGGTGGGGGCTCCGTGAGCTGCACTCCAATGGTAAAAGAGCCGCATGCAGCTCACGAGCCGCAGTTTGGCCATCCCTGGTATATATGTTACCTGCTTTATCCTATAAATAACTCACTTCTCTGTTCTAGTTAATAAATCCTAAGCTTACTATAGGACTGGCTACTAGCATTGTCTTTGGTGGAGACAAAGCAGTTAATCTTCATTAGTTAGGAGGTTGAGATAAACCCTAGGCACCCCCATTGTCTTCACCTTGACAATCTAACATTCAGTAAGAGCATACCTATCTTCTTCGAGTAGTGTCCCTATGGGCGCTCCACTTAAGGGGCGCATGTGCCCCCGGTGCCTTTGATTGGAGATTTCTCATAGCAGCGTCGGTATGGCCTGCTCATATGTGTTACTTGGTCTCATGCTCCATGCTGTGGTTATATAGCACTGCATGGATGAACCACTCTCTGTTCCTTCTCAACCACCTTGACCTGAGATTGAGCTTTAGCAGTTGTCCACATTGAGTTTTACCTCAACTGTGTTCCTTTAGTTCTTTCAGTAGTTAATAGGAGTTTTAGCTTTAATAGTTTAAAAAAAACCTTTTTGAAATCGTTTTGTGTTTTTTGGGGTGGGGGGGAGGTGGGGGAGAAGCGAGAGAGCGTGCACTTTTAGACAGTTTCTCCCCTTCTGGGATTTTTTACTTTACTGGGAGAGCATTCCTTGTTTTCCTAGTTTCAAAGTTGCCTATCATGTTGGGAGGTAATCCAGGTTAGTGCCAGATACTCCCAGTGCATCTGTTGCCTTGGAGAATTTCATATTTCCCAGTAGAGCAGCTTCCGTCTGGCATTAAAATCTATATGAGAGGTGTCTTCGGTCCCTCTTAGAAGACTCCCAAACACTGTCCCTCAAGTTCTCCAGGCAGAGAATCTACTTCAAAAAAGTTAGTATCTAAAGGCTGCAGCCACTTCAGCACTCACTGCTCTCCAGTCTGGTGCTTACAAGGCTGCTGGCTCCTCAGGTATTGAGGACACGGCCAAAAATAAAGATTGTAAAGTCCAGGGCTCAGAGAGATTATTGGTACTGTCAACAGAGTGAGGCATCAAGAGGAGCGCTACCGCTTCTCACCTGGTACCAGAGAAGCCCACTGGGGCTCAGTCTGGACTCTCTTCAGAACAGTCAAGATTCATGGTACTGTCAGCTCTCTCAGCCACTATCATTTCAGCACAGGCCATGGCCATTAGCTTGTAAAATTTGTGGTGATGGGGGAGGTCCTGGATGACTGGAAAAACGCAAATATAATGTCCATCTTTAAAAAAGGGAAGAAGGAGAATCCAGGGAAATACAGACCTGTCAGCCTCACCTCAGTCCCTGGAAAAATCATGGAGCAGGTCATCAAGGAATCCATTTTGAAGCACTTGGAGGAGAGGAAGGTGATCAGGAACAGTCAAGATGGATTCACCAAGGGCAAGTCATGCCTGACCAACCTGATTTCCTTCTGTGATGAGATAACTGACTCTGTGGATATAAGGAAAGCGTGGATATGATACATATTGACTTTAGCAAAGCTTTTGATACAGTCTCCCACAGTATTCTTGCCAGCAAGTTATAGTAGTATGGGTTGAATTAATGGACTGTAAGGTGGACAGAGAGCTGGCTAGATCATCGGTCTCAGTGGGTAGTGATCAATAGCTCAATGTCTAGTTGGCAGCCGGTATCAAGTGGAGTGCACTAGGGGTCCGTCCTGTGGTTGGTTTTATTCAACATCTTCATTAATGAACTGGATGATAGGATGGATTGCACCCTCAGCAAGTTCACGGATGACACTAAGCTGGGGGGAGAGGTAGATACGATAGTGTCCAGAGCGGCATAGACAAACTGGAGGATTGGGCCAAAAGAAATCTGATGGGGTTCAACAAGGGCAAGTTCAGAGTCCAGTACTTAGGACGGAAGAATCCCATGCACTGCTACAGGCTAGGGACCGACTGGCTAATGCCAGCAGTTCTGCAGAAAAGGACCTGGAGGGCTTAAGTGGACGAGAAGCGGAAGAGTCAACAGTGCGCCCTTGTTGCTAAAGAAAGGGGTAACGGTAATTGGGCTGTAGTTAGTGGAGCATTGCCAGAGTTGAGGGAAGTGATTATTCCCCTCTATTTGACACTAGTGAGGCCATTGGAGTATTTTGCATCAATTTTTTGTGCACACCTGCCGCCCCCTCGCCACCCCTCCTTGTGTCGCGAAAGGTGTGGGTCAATTGGATGAGAGTGCCAGCAAAAGGCAATGAAAATGATTAGGGGGCTGAGGCACATGACTTATGAGATGCTGAGGGAACTGGGCTTATTAGGTCTGCAGAAGAGAAGAGTGAGGGGGGATTTGGTAGCAGCCATCAACTACCTGAAGGGGGATTCCAAAGGGGATGGAGTTCAGCTGTTCTTAGTGCTGGCAGATGACAGAACAAGGAGCAATGGTCTCAAGTTCCAGTGGGGGAGGTCTAGGCTGGATATTAGGAAACACTATTTCACTAGGAGGGTGGTGAAGCACTGGAATGGGTTACCTTGGGGGGTGGTGGAATCACAATCCTTAGAGGTTTTTTGAGGCCTGCTTGCCGAAGGTACCAGCCCTATTCTTACTAGCTGCATTGATTCACTTGCCTGTCTTCCTTCGATGACCACCTTTACTACTTCTGGCAGACTTGAGCGTCAATCACTAGCTCAGTGGTTTCAGCATTGGCCTGCTAAACCCAGGGTTGTGAGTTGATTCCTTGAGGTGGTCATTTAGGGATCTGGGGCAAAAATCTGTCTGGGGATTGGGCCTGCTTTGAGCAGGGGGGTTGAACTAGATGACCTCCTGAAGTCTCTTCCAACCCTGACATTCTATGTATTGACAGTTCAACTTCTGATCTACCATCCTAAACCTCACCTAGGCAAAGAAGAGGTGCTGTTACACACAGGAGAGCCATCCTTCTCTCTTGACAGGACTAAACTTTTCAGAAAGACTACCAAATTTTACCTCAATCTCCAGAACGATCAAAAGGGTCAGCAATTTCTAAACAAAAACTTTCCAAGTGGCTATCCAATTGCATTAATTGTCGCTACCAATCATATAAATTCTAAGCACCCACAGACATACAAACTCACTCGACAAGGTCTATTTCCACCTCTCTCAAAAATAGTCTCATCATTGAAATAGATGTAGAATCGCGACTTGGACCTCTGTACAAAAGTCTGCCAAGCTCTGTGCAGTAATTCATGACTCTGCTTCCGATGCTGTGTTTGGCTCAGCCATACTTTCCTTGATATTGAAGTCAGCTCCGAAGCCCCCTCTTCCTTAAGAGGAGCTGCTTGGTAGTCACTTAGAGTGGAGCACTCAGGGTTGCTACTTGAAGGAAAAATGGTTACTTAACCTGTGCAGTAACTGTGTTTCTTCAAGATGCGTGCCCTTGTGGGTGCTCCACTACCTGCCTTCCTTCCCCTCTGCTTTGGCATTCTTTGCTATGGAACTTGGTGTAGGGAAGGAGCTGAGAGCAGTTTGCCTGTGCTGCATCCTGTATAACAGCACAGAGCACGAGACTGCATGGGCTGAACAGATACAGCTGTGAAAAATCTCTGATCAAAGGTCCAGGGGACACAAGCGCACCTAGAGTGGAGCACCCCTAGGGGGACACACCTTTAAGAACCACAGTTTAGTGCACAGAGTGAGTAACCATTTCTTTTCCTAGTGAAGTCAGGGACATAAAGTTATTAAAAGGGAGATTAATTTAAACTGTTTTGATTCTAATCACTGATTTGATTTGAATTACTTTAATTCAACAAGCAGGAAACCTCAATTTAAAAGAATGGATTTTAATCTGGTTTTGCATTTCTAGTTTTTAGGGGAATGGAGCCGCAGCCGAGGTTGGGGGCTGGTGTGGGGCCAGGAGCGGAGCTGCGCTGAGTCTGGCGATGTGACCAGGCGGTTGGCTGTGGGGCCGGAGCAGAGCTGGGGGCGGGAAGGGGCTCGCTGGCCTGGCCCCTCCATGCTCCCCTTGTGGGAGAGTGCCCCACACTTTGAGGACCTCTGTTCTGAAATCATACACAGCAGGAACTTCATGCTATCGATAGAGTGAAGCCATGGAGACGAAAACAAGTTATAATCCATCAGGTCACTCAGCTTTCTTTGCTTCCTGTCACTCCATTTGAGGTTGACTCAAACTTAGTAACCTTCTTTTTTTTTTTTTTTTTTTTTTTAAAAAAAAATTACATTGACACAAGTAGTATGCAGCATTGTAGCCGTTTTGGTACTAGGATATTGGAGACAAGGTGCGGGAGGCAGTATCTTTTACTGGACAAACTTCTGTTGGTTAGAGGGACAAGCTTTCAAGCTTATACCGAGCTCTTCTTCAGGTTGTAGAAGAGACATGTCTTCAGTTCATGGTGAGAGAGACAGGGAATCCCAGCTTTCCAGTGCTGTGTGCAGTGTTGGGAGGGCTCTCTCCAGGATGGATTGAGATAGCAGACTATAAAACCGGATCTGATACCTATGTAATTTTCTTTTTGTGCTCCTTTCTAGGCTGTTCTCGGGAGTGGAGAAATAGGAAACACTTAAACTTTATTAAAAGGAAACTTTGCAAGCTCTTTGCAAAAGAAGAGCTTGTTTGAGTTTGGTGTTTGGTCAGACTGATCCACAGCATAGTTTGGCCTGTTGGTACTGGCATGCAGTAATTTGTATTCTAAAGACTCTGCGTAACAGAGGCATGGGTACTGCGTGATCTGTTGATCGAGGGTTTAGCTCCAGTTCAGCTCCCTGCCTGGCTCACGTGCTTGGGAGGAGGGTTAGAAAAGTGCAGAGAATGTCTTGAAGGTAAAGCTCCACACCCAGGATCCTAGGACTCTGTTGAATGCAGTTTTGTTTACTTTCTGATGTGGTTTACTTTCTTGTTCCTAAACAATATCTCTAAATAGCAAGTCTTACTGACTGCAGCTAAAGTAGTGTCCTGTCATTTACCAGTTCAGACACTGCAAGGTAGTTAAAGCTAAAACTGCTGATTGTGTACTACTTACAAACATGTACAAATACCTAACGGAAGCATTTAATGAATCCTTTTTCAATTTCCTGGGATGTTTTATTTACATTTAAACATCTTGTTACAGTATTTACATCCTGATCTCTTCAGTCTTGTGCAGTGCAGGACAGGCAGGAAGTGCAACAAACTATAATACGATGAGTTGACGTCTATTTTCACTGTCCTAGCTTTATAGATTTCAAAGCCAGAAAGGACCCATTGTGATCATCTAGTCTGACCTGCTGTGTAGCTGAGGCCATAGACCTTCTCCAACAGAATTCCTGCAGCAAACGGTTTAGAAAAATACCCAATTTTGTTACCCAATTTTGATTTAAAAATTGTCAGCGATGGTCTTTCTGTCTGTCTTTCTCTGCTAGATTGAAAAGTCTGTTATCAAATACTTACTCCCCATATAGGTGCTTTATAGAAATCAACACCCCTTAACCTTTTCTTGTTAAGCTAAATAGATTGAACTCTTTGAGTCTATCACTATAAAGCATATTTTCTAGTCCCTTAATCATTCTCATGGCTCTTCTCTGAGATCTCTCTAATTTATCAACATCCTTATTCAATCCTGGTCACCAGAACTGCACACAGTATTCCTGCAGCAGTCACGCCAGGGTCAAATTCAGAGGTATAATAACCTTGTTACTCCTACTTGTGATTCCCCTGTGTATGCATCCTAGGAACACATTAGGTTTTTTGACCACAGCATCACAGTGGGAGCTCATGTTCAGCTGATTATCCACCATGACCTCCAAAGCTTTTTCAGAGTCACTGTTTCCCGGGGTAGACCATCCTGTAAATATGACCTACATTCTTTGTTCCTAGCTAGATACTGTCACAGGTTTCACCCCCACTCTGGACTTTAGAGTACAGATGTGAGGACCTGCATGTGAACACTTAAGCTGAATTACCAGCTTAGATCTGGTTTTGCTGCCACCACTCCCAAGTACTAACTCCCTTCCCTGAGTGGTCTTGAGACACTTCTTCATCAGTTTCCTGGTGAGTCCAGATCCAACCCCTTGGATCTTAACAGAAGGAGAATTTAACCACCCCCCTTTCTTTCCCCCACCAATTCATGGTGAGTCCAGATCCAACCCCTTTGGATCTTAACACAAGGAAAAATCAATCAGGTTCTTAAAAATAAGACTTTTAATTAAAGAAAAGAAAGGTAAAAGAAGAAAAACCTCTGGGAGAGATTAGCATACCAGCTATTCTCTCAGACAACAGATTCAAAACACAGAGGATGTTCCCCTGGGCAAAAACTTAGTACACAAAAGAATTTCCAATTTGATTATTTCTCTAATTGCACAAAGACAGGATCACAAAAAGAAAATAAACATAAACCTATTTATTCTTTTCTAAAACTTACTACTCTGATAAGTAGCTGGTTTCTTGATTCCTCCCCCCCTCCCCCCCCCACTCCGGCTGAAACTGACTTTAAACAAAGGAAACTTCCCTCCTTCCTTTTGGAACATCGTGTTCCCTCATTGGTTCCTCTGGTCAGGTGTCAGCTAGGCTAGGTGAACTTCTTAACCCTTTGCAGGTAAAAGAGACATTAACCCCCAACTATCTGTTTATGACAGATACATTTGCATTTAATGGTATTAAAATGCATATTGTTTGCTAGCGCCCAGTTTACCAATTGATCCAAATTGCTTTGTGTCACTGACTATTCTGTTCACTATTTACTAGTCTCCCAATTTTTGTGTCATCTGCAAACTTTATCAATGATTTTGTTTTCTTCCAAGTTATTAATAAAAATGTTAACTAATGTCAGACCAAGGACCAGTCCCTGTGGGACCCTATTAGAAACACCCCTATTCAGTGATAATTCCTCACTTACAATTTACTTTTTGAGACCTATCAGTTGGCATACAGTAAATGGATTAAAAGATGGCTAAGTTAGTTTTATATTCTAGTTTTTTAAATCAAAATGTCATGCTGTACTAAGTCAAACGCCTTGCAGAAGTCTATTACATCAGTACAGTTACCTTTATCCTCCAAACTTGTAATCTCATCGAAAAAGATATCCAGCTAGTTTGACAGGACCAGTTTTTCCATAAACCCATTTTGATTGGCATTAATTATATTATGTTTCTGTATTAATTGAGTTCAGTATCAGCTGCTCCATTATCTTGTCCAGGATCTATGTCAGACTGATAGGCCTATAATTATCTGGGTATCCCATTTATCCTTTTTTAAATATTGGTACAACATTAGCTTTCTTCCAGTTGTCTGGAACTTCTTCCCCAGTTTTCAAAGACTTATTGAAATTCATCATTAATGGTGCAGTGAGCTCCTCAGCTAGCTCTTCTAACGTTCTTGTATGCAACTTATTTGGCCCTGCTGATTTAAAAATGTCTAATTTTTTAGTAGCTTCTGTTTAACATCCTTCTGTGATACAAGTGGAATGGAAAGAGTTCAGTACTATTTAAAATGGAGAACATAAAGAATGAAACATAGCTTGGTCAGCTTTCAGATTTAATAATCTGTGGTGTTACTAATAATATGCCTAAAATGATTGATCTAGGTTTTACTTTTAGTTCCACTTTGTACTTCATTCTTCTAATGCACTGACCCTAGAGATGGACAAATTAAAGCTGGTCAGGCCTGCTGCAGCAGACTTAGATGGGACATGGAGTAGAATGGACATGCTAACACTCCTTAATCCCCAACCAAGAGCAACTGCAGTAGAGACACCTCTCTGACATGCAAGATGTGTGATGCCTTCATAGCCCCAAAGTGGTCTTTAACATCAAATGTAACTGACTGTGACAATAGCTTTTCTCAGCCCTGTCTACACTTGGAAAATGAGGTATATTTAGCAAACGTTAGGTAACGCATGTGTGACAGTCTGTACCCCTATGTTCACCATTTTAAAGACTCTGATAAGTTTTGTACTCAGTATCCTTTGTGAGGTATCATTTGAAAACTTATAATTTGCTGATCATTATTGTTCTGGGCAAATGTGTGGCAACATTATACGTAAAGTTATAAAATTGTACTGAATAAGATATGTTCCAAGTCTATGGAAGCAGCTTTCTCACACCACCTCAGATGCCAGAAATCTCTTTGCTGTCTGTCATACAACCTATCTTCTTTCAGATGCCTCCTCAAGACTTGGTTCTTCCAGTTAGTCTTACTTTGCTAATCTCCATTTCTGTAAGATTTTTCATCACTGAAAGGGCAAGCATCAGCACTGCATCAGCACAGCTGCACCAATGCAGCTGAGCCGCTGTAGCACATCTGGTGAAGACGCACTATGCAGATGGAAGAGTGCTCTCCCATTGGTATAATTACTCCACCTTGTTGAGAAGCAAAAACTGTATTGACAGGAGAGCATCTTCACGTGCTTTTTCACATGTCTGAGCAACCTAAGTTATATCGACTTAAGCTGTAGTGTAGAATTGCCCAAAATGTATGTTCACTTACAATTAAAATCTATAATCTGTTCGTACATAACTAAAAGGAACTAACAAATCATATTCCATGATCTTGTAGGGTTCAAACTAGGGCTGTCAAGTGAATAAAAAATTAATTGCGATTAATTGCGCTATTAAACAGTAACAGAATACCATTTATTTAAATATTTTTGGATGTTTTCTACATTTTCAAACTGATTTTAATTACAACACAAATACAAAGGGTACAATGCTCACTTTTGTATTTATTTTTTATTACAAATATTTGCACTGTAAAAACAAAACAAGTAGTATTTTTCAATTCTCCCAATACAAGTACTATAGTGCAATCTGTCATGAAAGTTGAACTTAAAAATGTAGAATTATATACTTGTTTACAGTGTCGCCTGAAAGCGAGCACAGGCGTTCGCATGGCACTGTTGTAGCCAGTGTCACAAGATATTTACGTGCCAGATGCGCTAAAGGTTCATATGTCCCTTCATGCTTCAACCGCCATTTCAGAGGACATGCGTCCATACTGACGATGGGTTCTGCTAGATAACGATCCAGAGCAGTGTGGACCAACGCATGTTCATTTTCATCATCTGACTCAGATGCCACCAGGAGAAGGTTGATTTTTCTTTTTTCATGGTTTGGGTTCTGTAGTTTCTGCATCACAGTGTTGCTCTTTTAATACTTCTGAAAGTATGCTCCACACTTCGTCCCTCTCAGACTTTAGAAGGCATTTCAGATGCATAAGTCTTGGGATGAGTGCTGTAGCTATCTTTAGAAATCTCACATTGGTACCTTCTTTGCATTTTGTCAAATGTGCAGTGAAAATGTTCTTAAAATGAACAACGTGCTGATCAACGTCAGAGACTGCTATAACATGAAATATATGGTAGAATGCAGGTAAAACAGAGTAAGAGACATACAATTCTCCCCCAAGGAGTTCAGTCACAAATTTAATTAATGTATTATTTTTTAAACAAGCATCATCAGCATGGAAGCATGTCCTCTGGAATGATGGCTGAAGCACGAAGGGACATATGAATCTAGTGCATCTCGCACGTAAATATCTTGTCACGCCAGCTACAACAGTGCCATGCGAATGCCTGTTCTTCACTTGTTCAGGTGGACTTTTATTAGGGGATTGGGCAGCAGGTGTCTCGTAATTAAAACTGTCTAGCTGTGAACAAGGTAGCCGTCCCCTCGTGGATTAGTATTTTCGTTTCCCGGCAAATTACTTACAGGATTGTCGCGAGCACCAATTACATGCTCACTCAACAGTCCTGCAGACCTTATTGGACACCCCGAGCGACCTTGGTAGGTTTAAGTTTTACATGTTTTGTTTCAGTGAGTTCGTGCTAGGGGT